>NC_134080.1:114945157-115251041 GCF_000715075.1 Nicotiana tabacum | reverse complement strand
TCCACATTCACATAAATATATATTAACTCCCCACTTCTTTAAGCACAAGTATATCACTAGCCACCACCATCTAGAATAATTTTTCACAACAATATAACTAATTTTTTTTTCAATTCATGTGGCTCTTCATTTGTCAAAACAGTGCACCTTTCTCCTTATTTCATTAGTTCCACTCAAAAGCCAACCCAACCACTCCACACTTTAATTTTTACACAGTTCATAACAATTCAAGTGCTCATGAGAGGTGAAAATATTCAAATAGATGATTAATCCAAACAAATGAGCAAGGCTTGTAATGTGGTTGCCAAAAAAATATGATTACAGGCTCAAAGGGGTTAACTATGATATATAACAATTAGGCGGGTAAAATATATATATGGCTCAACAAAGAAACGCCTATTTCACTTCCAAGACTGAACAAAACTACTATTTCGCTTTACAAACACACTGGCCAAGCTCTAGACATCAAATGCAATGCACAGAATAGAACAAAACCTTACACATACATGGCGTATAACTCACTCAGGATTGGACTCATCAAGACACTCTAGTCAGAGAAGATAAGCAAAGTTAAGATCATACTATTTAAGGTACTTATATAAGAGTCAAAAATTAAGCCAAAGCATCACCACCAAAGTACTCACTATTCTCAAGGCATAACAAAGTTAAAATATATTGCTTCAATTCAGAACATAGCAAAAGTTTTCCTAGTTCTAAAAAAATAAAAACTAACTATACTCGGTTCAAACAAAACCCTTGGAAAAGAACCGCAGCACAAAGAAAAACAAAGGGAAAATCGCTACACTACCTACAAATAAAATCTTTTTTTGTCCTTTTTATTTAGACTTAAATCCCTCAAGAAAACTGTCTATGAGATCCATCATCGGAAAAAGTCTAATTTTCTATATTTTTTTTAACAAAAACTCCTACACTAAGAACGAGTATTACAACTAAGCTAAGATAGCATAGAAAATCGCCCAAACAATCTCCTCACCCCACACTTAAAATTGTGCAATGTCCTTAATGCACACTAAAAATAACAATAGGGTAAAAGAGACTTCATGGTAGGCCAAAGGCCGAAGTAATAGCGGCTCACGAGGTACTCAGACTTCCCCCAGGCATCGTCTTTCGTGTGGCACCCCACATTTAGTTATCACCATCTAGCTCACTTTTGCACTCTTCCAATGGTTGCACTTCCTATTCTTATAATCTGACAAAACAAAAACAAATACTACAACAATAATAAAAAAAAAACTAAAAGAAAATAGTAAAAATGGGTTGCCTCCCAACAAGCGTCTGATTTAACATCACGGCACGACTTGAACCACTTTCTGTCTCCATCTTGAACTTATGAATTGTGCCCCCAATTTGACGTCAAGCTTTTTGCTATGCTCTTGGGGTGGTGGGATAAATTTAATTGCGCCAAGCAACCTATATTGCATTCTACACTTCTTGGCATTCGATTGAGGTATGTAATTATGTCTCTTTGGCACATCAAATTCTAGAATATAAGCACCTTGTTCCTCGTTCGTTGGCTCCTCCAAAGGATCAGATGACTCGATTTCTATGTCCTCATCCAAACACAATGTTGAAAAATGCATGGAATGAGGACCAATGCGCCCTAACTCTAGAATTGAATTGCTATTTGCATCCTCATATGTACACACATTAGAGTTTTCAAATATAATAATATCTTCTTGCTCACATGACTCTAGAGTGTTTTTCTCAACATGGACATCATCAATAAAAGTATGGTCGAATGATTGACTCTCCACTTTTAGCTCCTCAATTTGGCATATAACCTCTTTTTCAGTTTCACACAACTCATAACTATTTTATTGGGCGTTAGATGCATCACCCTTTGCAATCAATTGAGATCCCAAGTCGTAAATAACAGCGCCAAATTTTTCGATCTCTTGTCCCAGTTCAGCTCTTCTTTCTATTAGGTCTTGTGTCATATATGTAATTTTCTCACGTTGAGCCTCATATATTTCCAATCTTTCAGCTTGTTCCACCCTCCAAGTTTGACTCAAAATATCCTCTTGCTAGTGCTCGCTCTCTTCATTTAATTCTTCCATACTGGCCTTCATTGTTGTGATTGCTGCCCTCATTCTTTTCATGTCTTTTTAGAGTTCATCTTGTTGCCCTGCTACTTGCCTCAAAATATCCCTAATATATGCATCAGGTTTCATATCCTGCACTTCATTACCCCTATCAAACTCACAAACATCATTAGAAAGATCATAATAAGGGATCAAAGAAGGATGAAAAGAATTAGGACAACCATTCCAATATCCATCTTGACCACTACATATATTACAAATATTCCACTCATAGGATTGATATTGTACGCACAACTCGCTCCCGGGAACATTCTGACAATTTTTCCACCAATGAGGTCCTCCACAATATGGACAAGGATCATCATAATAAGACTAATCAATATTCGACCAATTCTCATTCCAAAAAGCCATGTCAACAAAGATAATAAAATATTAAACTAATATAAAAATAAAAAGAAACTTGAATAGACAAAAAGTAAAAATCTAACCTAGTAGACTAGTTAATTTCTAAGTCTCCGGCAACGGCGCCAAAAACTTGTTGCTCTCACACGCACACGCAAGTATACTAGGTCGACAAGTAATATAGGATTGTAAGTCCAGATATCGTACCTACAGGGACTTGTGATTAACTATCAACTAAATTAAACCAAACAATTTATCTATTCAAGCGAATCCTAACGTATGAATATTTAACTAAAATTAAACTAAAGTAACAAATTAAGAGATTAAAGAAAACAAGTTGGCAAAATTAGAAACGAATTCAATGTGAGTGAATATTCTAGAGCTATGGGTTAGCTAACAATCCCGTTGAGTTTTCCACTTAAATCTTCTAATTAATTTATCTGGTTAATTGGTTGACAAGGTTAATATTGCTCGTAGCCTTCTCCCGAAGTACAACTTGCCTATTCAAACTAACCTAACGCCTATATTCCTATGGAATTATGATTAACAAGAACGCATTTATAATTCTCGTATAGTAACCAAGCAAAATGATTAGGTATAGTCCTATCCTAACCGCAAATCCGCCTCCCCCCCCCCACGGTCAGAATTAAGATCTTGCTCTACTCAATCTTTTATGCAATCTAGAATTCCCTCTCCCGAGTTCAATCCTAGATTCATAGATAGTATTCAATTGGTGATCAAACAATCAAATAATTAAGCACAAGATTGAATAAATACACCGATATGATAAAATAATAAGAACAATCTAAGCTTCAAACTACAACGTTCATGTAGCACCCAAAACTCTAGAACTAATAAATTATGAGATTAAAAGAAGAGAAGAAAAGAAAAACTAGTTAGAAGCCTACTCCAAGCGTGGTATGTGTTCCTCCACGTCTAAAGTGTGTCCCTAGGTCTAATATGCGTCAAAAGTCCTCAAAATAGCATTTTTGTTTGTATTTATACCAAGTAGGTTTAGGCCCAGACGAAACACCTTCTCCCGGTAGGCTAGAGGCCGAGGCTTCTGATGCACTTATCACATGAATTATCTCAGTCTATCACCGGCCGGCTTCGGTTTTATTTGATCCGAGTTCTACAGTCTCATATGTGTCTATTTACTTCTCTACTGGCCTAGATATGTCATATGACCTACTTGATGTACCTATTCATTTCTCTACTCATGTTGGTAATTTTGTGATAGTATATAGAGTTTATAGGTGTTGTGTGGTTACCTTCGTGGGATATGACACTTGGGTTGATTTGGTTATTCTTGATATGGTAGATTTTGATATTATCCTGGGAATGAACTGGTTATCTCCTCATCATTCTACCATGGACTGTCATGCTAAGACTTCTATGTTGGCTATGATAGGTATTCCGAGGTTAGAGTGGAAGGGTACTCCTATCCCTGCGCCTAAGAAGATCATACAATTGCTAAAAAAGGGGTGTTTGGCTTATTTGGCCCATATTCGTGATACTAGTGCGGATACTACTCTAGGGTCGGTACCGGTAGCTAGGGATTTCTCAGAGGTTTTCCCCACAAATTTTTCTGGTATGCCACCTGATCGGGATATTAATTTTTGCATCAATTTAAAGCCAGGCACTTGGCCCACTTCTATTCCCCTTTACCGTATGCCTCTGATAGAGTTGAGAGACTTGAAGGAGTAATTGCAAGATTTGTTGAGTAAGGGTTTTATTAGATCAAATGTCTCCCCTTGGGGTTGAACAAGGTTACCATTTGGAACAAGTATCAAATACACCACATTGATGACTTGTTTGACCAGCTTCAGGGTACGTCGGTCTTTTCTAAGATTAACTTGAGATCGTATTATTACTAGTTGAATATTTGAGCAGAGGATATTCCAAAGAGAGATTTAAGGACCTGTTATGGTCATTATGTGTTCTTGGTGATGTCTTTCGGACCTACTAACGCCCCCGCAATGTTTATGGATTTGACGAATGGTAGCTTCAAGCCTTACTTGGATACGTTCATGATCGTGTTTATTCATGAAATCTTAGTATACTCTCAGAGTAAGGAAGATCATAAGAAGGGTTTGATAATCGTGCTTGGACTGTTAAAGGAAAAGAAGTTGTATGCCTAGCACTTCAAGTATGAGTTCTAGCTTGGTTTTATGGATTTTTTGGGACATGTTGTGTCCAAGGATAGGATTATGGTTGATTCCAAGAAGATCGAGGTGATTACAGATTGGTCCAGGCCTACTTTGGTGACTGAGATTCGGAGCTTCATAGGCCTTGCGAGTTATTAGTGCCGATTTGTGAATGGGTTTTCATCTGGTGCTTCCCATTTGACTAGGTTGACTCAAAATAATGTGCCCTTCCAGTGGTCCGATGAGTGGGAGGAGAGCTTTCAAAAGCTCAAGGCTTTATTGATTTCAACCTCGATTTTGGCTTTACATTGGAGGGAAAGGACTTTCCCGTCTATTGTGATGCTTCTCTATCATGACCCAAATCACGGGTCGTGATGGAACCTACCCCAATCCCTATAGTAGGCATACCATTTCCCAAGTCAATTTCCTCTCATTAGAAAAAAAGTGCGGAATTAATTAATTAGGAGTATAATGTCACCGAGCGACAGATTCAAGTAACGAATAAAACTTTTATAAATACATTTCCCAAAATCTGATCTAAAATGGTACAAGAGCTTTACGACAAATTACAAGAATTGAGAGAGCACACAGACTCCAAAATGGTAAACACTGTCTCTAAAAGTAGAATAGACAGGATAAATAGGAGTGCGGAACCAAAATGTGGTTTATTTTTACTCAAAATACTCAAATAAGTGTAAAAAAAAAGTTACCAAACTATATATAACGCCACTAATAGTGGCGCTATACAGTAACGTTAATTGTACCGTTACTGTATAGCGCCACTATTAGTGGCGTTATACTGACAAACCTTACATAGCGCCACTATTAATGGCGCTATACAGTAATTACCTGAAGACATAGCGCCATTAATAGTGGCGCTATACCCCTTAATGTGGCGCTATATACAAAAAAATAACCCGGCTAGCCATTTTCTATATAAACATCGTAGAATCGCCACAACTTCTTTCAAAAAAAATTTTTAACTCTTGTTGGTTTCTATTGTTATTAAATTCTCCAGCATTTTTTCATTATGTCTGAAGAACGTAGAATAAAAGTATCATTATATTGGGGGGGGGGTGAGGTTGTGATGGAGAATAACTCTGTGGGCTACAGTTTACCTGCTAAGTGTAATGTTAAATTGCCACTTTCAATGGAGTACGAAACATTGATATCGTTGTTATGCAAAAAAATGAGTGTGAGAAAACGTTCAGTGATACTCAAAGTAACCGGAAGATATCCGTATTCCGTTACGCCGCAAGGGGTTGCTTTTTACTCAGAGTTTAACATCGACGATGATTACACTTTGAGTGATTTCTTGAGGACTCCGGACGAATGCCGGGAATTTCTTGTAATCACAATGTTGGAGATGTACGTGAAGGTCGAAGATGTTCCAAAAAATGAGGTTGTGCGTAGTAGAGATAACCCCCAGTCATCGGGTGGTTATTCTGGATCAGTTTTTGTCGGACATGTCCAGATGAAAGAATTTTTCTTGATTTAAATTTATCACCGTCGGCGAATGAGCAGCGTGAAAATAATTTATACCCTGCTTTCCATAATTCACAATAAGAGTGGTAAACTTCAATTTTCATTTGTGTTAATTATGTATATTTTTGCGTATTGAATTAATTTTAACGCTCATATATTTAATAGGGGGTACCGGCTGGATATGAATTTTACAAGTGGCCCATCTGGTAGTCATTACCTAACTGAAAACGTCCATTATGGAATGTCATCACATTACAACTTGTAAGTGAAAAGCTACAGCCATATATAAAGCATTTATTAATTTAGTAGCTTATATTTTTGTTGAAATGTGCAGTGAAAACGAGCAAGTTGAACTACCCGTACTCACTCAATTGCCCGAAAACGATGTATTACATCAGGATCTGGCAGATGAACAGAGTGAGGAAGAGAACAGCGATTACGATAACAATGCCGGTGAATCGGGAGATGAGACACCATTTGCTCGTGAGGATGGTGATGAAGAGGACGAGGAGGAAGGACCCGATTTGAAGAGAGCCCCCCATAAACGAAAAGTGAACGAGTCTGAAGTGTCGTTTCATTCAAGGGAGATTCCTTATATTGATAACTTGCCAGCCGTGCAAGATGTGGAATGCTCTCACAAGGGATTTTGATGAAATCCGGACAGTAATGTGGGATGAGTCTAGACCAACGGTGCTTGCAAAGGGGATGCTTTTTCCTGATAAAGCACGCGTAAGCAGGGCTTGTAAAATGCACAATGTTAAAGAGTATCGTGAGATGCAGGTATCGGAGTCAAGTCCGACGGTATACAAGGCTATTTGCCGCAGGTGGTTTTGGCCATGTAATTGGATGTTGCGTGCGTCGAAGAAGAAAACAGGTATGTGGAAAGTGGGTAAATACATTCCCACCCACACATGCGAAATGGACACTTTCAACGGGAATCACTTCAACTTGGATATTGACTTGATATCTCTTGTACTTATTCCGCACATCGAAGCGTCCATAAGGTATAAAATCAAAGAGTGAATTACAGCAGTCTACCAGGAATATGGCCACACAATTACTAAAAGAAAGGCATATCTTGGGTGCAAATGAGCGTTTGAAATAGTCTATGGTAACTGGGATAAGTCATTTGCAGATCTGCCTAGCTACATGGCTGTACTGAAACACTTTAACCCCGGAACAGTTATTGAATGGAAGCTTGAGCGGAGTCCGGGTAAACCAGAATATATATTCAATTACGTGTTCTGGGCGTTTAAGCCAGCAATTGATGGTTTTCCGTATTGCCGGCCCGTAATATCCATAGATGAAACTCTTGTCTATGGAAAGTACGATATCAAGCTATTGATAGTCGTGGCTGTGGATGCTAATGGACAGATATTTCCTCTAGCCTTTGCTATTTGTGCAAATGAAATCACAGAGATGTGGACAATGTTTTTGAACCACTTGAAAGAGAACGTTGTTAAACATCGTTCAGGTATTTGTCTAATATCTGATCGGCACGGGGGTATATTAAGTTCTGTGGAGAACCTTCCTGCCTGGCAAGAACCTTATGCATACCACCGTTACTGTGTGAGGCACTTTAAGGCCAATTTCAAGGAAGGCACATCCCAAAAAAGATCTATATGATTTGATGTGGATGGCAGCAACAGACCACCAACAACATAAATTCCGGAGGCATATGGATTCTATCAGGCAAGAAGACGATGCAGCATATCGTTGGTTAATGCGACATGATCCTGAAAAGTGGACGTTGCATGCAGATGGTGGCAGACGCTGGGGAATTCTTACTACAAACGTGTCAGAATCCTTCAACGGGTTATTAAAGTCGGCAATAGGATTGCCCGTCACAGCCATGGTGCGTATGTCGTTCAAGCAGATGGCGGAGAGGTTTGTACAACGGTCTGCAGCTGCAACGAAATTGATGGAAAGGGGTATTGAATTTATGCCAGTGCCTATGAAGAGATTAGAGAAATACAGACGGCGAGCACATTGGCATTCCTTTTTGCAATATGATAACGAACGAGGTATTTTTGAAGTTCGCACCGCTATCCATAATAATCGGGGTAATAATGTACAAACTGTAAATGAATCCACAAGGTTATGCTCATGTGGGAAATGGTCAATCTACCACATGCCTTGTTCACATGCCATCAAGTGTTTTCAACGTGTTGGTTATGCGGAGACCAACTATATTGATCAACAATATAATGTTTCCAAATACCTAAACACATATAGTGGTCAGTTGCAACCAGTGGGTTCTGAGCATTACTGGCCCCCAGAACCATTTAAAATGGTGTGTAACAAGTCCTATTTGCGTAAAAGACAGGTGCAGAAGAGAACGCGTATACGGAACTAAATGGATGTTAGTGATATCGTATATGCACGCAAATGTGGTATATGCTCGCAAACAGGCCACGACCGTAGAAAATGTCCTTTGGGTGGCAACAATAATCAAGCTCAGGGCGGGTGTTCTTCTATTGTACCTAACTACCCATGAGTTCATATTGTAATAATTAGTTGTTATGTATACGATTTAAGTATTTATGAAATAATATTTTCTTGTTTGTTAATTATGATTTGTACTTTCCCTTTTTACCTATTTAAATAATAATTTAATATAATTATCGGTATATTTATTATATGTGTTGTCGTGTCGCTATGACGATATTTAATACACAAAATATACATATGGCGCTATGTGTGTCTTGTCTTGTCGAACTGAAAAAGCTGAAAACATCATGATATGGCGCCATTAGATATGTGTGACCGGCTGACATAAAGTCGTCTCGTCAACATCATGATATGGCGCCATTAGATATGGCGCTATCTAATATAGCGCCATTAGATATGGCGCTATATGTGTCTTGTTTAGCCTATAAATAATGGGGTCATTGTAGTTATTTTGTGTGCTAAAAATTTCCCCCAAGAAATATTTCATTAAAAGTAAGTAAGGTTTTTATTATAAGCAAATAGTTCACAAATGGCTCAACCTGGTCGTCCACCAATTTGCTTATGTGGAAAACCAAGCATGATGGATTGTGGGTGGGAAGGTGCTAACGTTGGACGCCGCTATTGGTGCTGTATGAACAAGTTGTACAAGCAACCCGACGAACCTACTAGTGAATTTGATGAATGGGCTGAGGAACCATGTTATCAGGAAAGCTACAGGGATAGATTACAGGAATTTCATAATATGTTGTTATACCAGCATAGAATACAAAAGGAGGGAGATAGAATTATTACAGAAATGAGGGAGAAACTGAAGGAGGTGGAAGATAAAAAATGGAGAGCAGAATGGAATTGTGAAGCACACAAGGAACGCAACGAAAAATATAAACGGGAACTTGCGGAGGTGAAGGCGAGAGTGAAAGAGTTAGAAGAAGAAAAAGAACAAATGGAAGAACGATTTAAGTGGTTGGAGTGAATAAATGACAACTGAGGATGGAGCATTGACGTGTATGTGTTTAGTGTCATTTTCATATGTCATGTATTTTTATTATGTTGGCCTATTATGTTTGTGTTTGTGTTGTAGTAATGTTTTCCTTGTTTGTTGTACTAAATTTTATTTTAATTTAAGTGGAAGTTAAGTTTAAGTTGTTGTGTTACTATACCAAAAACTATAAAACGAAATGAGAACTAAAAAAAAGTAACTGTCATATTCGACTAAATATTGTTGTTAATATACGCAAAAATATTATTTACACCAAAAAAACAAAAATATGGAAGACCGAATCAATGTGTCCCGCATTCGGTGTGTCTCAAAGTAGCCGTTGGCCTGAGGCTCATCCCCTGCCGCCCAGGTACGCTATCAGGATCATCATAATCAAGTCGTCTCCTTATGGCCGGATGCGGCACAGGATGACATGTATTGGTGGTGCTGTCAGGTCCAGTAGAAGGCTACATAATAATATCAAACTTAGTATAGAAAACTACATAACAATTCATAAAAAATTTATATTGTCTTACTATAATCGTGTCTGGATCCTGAATGTAGTCATCTGTCGCAGCATCGCATGAAGCCTAAAAAGTAAATTAATAAAGTTAAAACAAAATAAATAAGTTATAGTAAAAACAGTAATAAAATTAATACTAATAAACTCATACCTGCGCATGTGATGAGCTGCCATAACTCAGTCGGTGCCCACTATCAAAATCTCGGATCAGTCGAGACTCATCAGTGGTAGACGGGCCAGGGAAATATCTACCCAACTCCACTCCTTGAAAATTCGAGCCCATGATCAAGAATTGACCCGATGGGGTCACCTGCGACGTCCCTGGAGTGTCATAAATGCCAAGGCTGTAAGACGGCATGTCGGTCTCATGCATGCCACCTCCCATATCAGCAGCAACATCTTCAGCAGGAGCCTCAAAGCCCCCTTGCTGGGGACCTCCTCTCCGCCCACGACCACGTCGTCCAACACCAGCAGGTCGTCGTGGAGCAGCAGCAGCTCGTCGGCCACCACCCCGTGGCATACCACGACCTCGCTGGTATGTGGCTGGGTCAACATAATCTGGCTGGTGTGCCAAACGCTGATCCGATCGGCCTCGCTGCAGTGTCTGGGCAGCCACATCCATTAAGCGACGACTATAGTCCTGCATGATCACAGGGTCGTGGACATAACTCTGCATCTGCTGCCCCATACGATATACGTTATGCAATCCAATCGCCTGCACAAAAGTTTTTAATATAAACTACGTATTTGACTAGAAATTACTATTAAAGTAATTGATAATAACAGAAAACATACCAGAGCCTCAAGTCTCCCGGCGTATGAGACGTATCGACCATCTACCTGATGAACTGGGTTCCCGATAAAAATTCGAGAAACAGTGCGGTACCATGCCATATAAACTTCGATAGGAAAATGTTGCGGAGCTGGGGTCAAGTCCCCTCGGCTGTCCCAAATACCCAACTGCGCTGTCAGCCACTCAATAAATGTGTCGTCCACTCTCATCCTATCATCCCTCTCATAATGTAAAGGATCCCATGTAGGCTGAGTCGGTATAGACTGCGGAAATCCAAACTGACGAAATACTCGCTCTGAGGCATGATGCTCAACAATATCGAGGCACGTGAGAGGGACGGAAGCCCTCCAAATATGGCGACCGTGCGTGCAATACGCTGGCAGGGTACCTATCAGCTCTTCGTTGTACGGCATCCAGATAAACTATCAAATAATAACACAAACCGTTAGTATGCGCAATACCTAGTTAAAAAATAATTGGTAAGTTTAGTTAGATATTCACCTGTGCATCCTCCAGAAAATCCAACACATCCCTACAGAAGGGGAGATTATGATGGCTATGAAACTCTCGTGCAAGTCTACGACGCAATACCCACCTACAAGCTAGAGGGAGATCAGGAATATGTACATTAGCCGGTAGCTGTGGTAGAGGTGGCCGAAGTTGCAGAAATTGCTCCCACACCCAAACCTAAAACAGAAAGTTGACGTAAAGATTAACTATAACTAGGTAGAATTGGAACTAAACGACAAATTATTTGAATAAGTTGTCACCTGTAGAAGTGGCGGAAAGCCAGAAACGTCTCTATGTGTGCCCATGGATGCCCGGCACATCTGCCTGTACAAAAAAGATAGGACAGCACCACCCCAGCTGTAGCTGACTGTATCATCAAAGTCCGCAATATGATGCAGAAAACGAAGGCTCACTAGGTTCCCCGAAGTGTTCGGGAACAAGACCCCCCCAAATAGAAGGAGCAACAACAGCCTCGTATATTGCTCCACATCCACCTTCGCTGAGTCGTCGGTGATAGTATCGTGGATATGCACCAAGTGGTCTCTAATGGGGACCAACTGCATACGACTGCTCCCAATTGCTACATCTGGGTCCTCGGACCTAAAGCCCGTGAGCCTGTGCAGCATATCCATATATGAAGCCCGGTTAAAATATCTCATGTTCCCAGGCAGTAAAACTGGCAAGCCATCGGTGGACAGGCCATATAAAATCTCGATGTCCTGGAGTGTGATGGTGACTTCGCCGATGGGCAGATGGAAAGTGTGCGTCTCCGGTCGCCACCGCTCAATCAACGCCGTGATCAAAGCATAGTCGAGCTGTATCCGGCCAATGCTAATGATCCTATATAATCCCATCTCCTCCAGGTGATGGACCACACGGGGATGTAGAACGCGGGGAGGAGTCAAAAACTCCCACAATAAATCCACTCTCCTGCCCCGAAAAGTCTGCGTAAGCAACTCTCCCCCCCCCCCCCCCCCATATATGCTCGGATCTATGCTGGGGCTGTAGGGGTAGTAGCTCCGACGTCTGAGGGCCGGGATGTATAGGTGCATCCATGTCGTCAACTGCAAATTCATAATTTTTAATAACTATCATTAAAATTTATGTGTGTTTTTTATAATTTAAATTCATATTTTTTAACAACTTAATTGTAAAAATTATATATATATTTTTTAATAATTTTATGTTTTTTAATAATTTTTATTCAAATTTTTTAATAACTTAATTATATATATATATATATATATATATATATATAATTTTTATAATTATGGGTTTCGTGCTAGATTTTCTAAAGCCTAGTGGTACCAAACTATCATTAATAATTTTATGTTTTTTAATAATTTTTATTCATATTTATTTAATAACTAAATTGTAAAAATAATATATATATATATATATATATATATATATATATATATATATATATATTATAATTATGGGTTTTGTGCTAGATTTTCTGAGGCCCAGTAGTACCAAACTATCATTAATAATTTTATGTTTTTTTATAATTTTTATTCATATTTTTTAATAACTTAATTGTAAAAATTATATATATATATATATATATATATATATATATATATATAAATTATATATTATAATTATGGGTTTCGTGCTAGATTTTCTGAGGCCCAGTAGTACCAAACTATCATTAATAATTTTATGTTTTTTTATAATTTTTATTCATATTTTTTAATAAATTAATTGTAAGAATTATATATATATAATTATGGGTTTCGTGCTAGAATATAAGATAATTAAATAATTACTACACAATACTACGCTACAAGGCTCTACATTTTACTACGCTGAAAGGGTCTACATTTTACTACGCTAAAAAATAATCTAAACTAAACGGCATAAAAACACATAAATATTTACTACGCTAAAAAATAATCTAAACTAAACGGCATAAAAACACATAAATATACATGAGGATATTAACAAACACATTTTTTAGACTAATTTACATATTTTTATACAACACTAAAATTAAATCCGGATAAAATTTAACATGCTAGTTTCGGAAAAAATAAACACAAACCGAAATAGAACACATACAAATCAAGTAATATGCATTGTTATAAAAGTTTCAACTTAAAATAAATCGAAATACCTCGATTTAGAATTTTCGAAATGTAGATAGATCGAAATTTTGACTCCGGAAGAGTGAATCCATAATAACACAAAGCTCTACTCGACAGTGGGACCACAAATATTAAACTTTTATGTGACGGGGGGACCCAAAAAAAAAATTAAAAAAAAATGGGGGCAGAATCGGCGGTGGTGGTGGGGGGACCAGAAATGAAAATGAGGGAGATGGAACGAAGAAGAAGAAGATGGAGGATTTGTGTTAAGGGGTATAGCGCCACTATTAATGGCGCTATGTCTTCAGGTAATAACTATATAGCGCCATTAATAGTGGTGCTATGTAAGGTTTGTCAGTATAACGCCACTAATAGTGGCTCTATACAGTAACGGTACAGTTAACGTTAATGTATAGCGCCACTATTAGTGGCGTTATATATAGTTTGGTAACTTTTTTTTACACTTATTTGAGTATTTTGAGTAAAAATAAACCACATTTTGGTTCCGCACTCGATAAATAGGAAGAGACTTCGGAAGCATAACCGACTATGGCTCACCCCGACATCTCTATGGAAAACCACGGATTCTACTCTGATACTTAGGACGTTTACCTGGAACAACTCTATACACCCAAAAATGATATAGCAAGACTAGTATTAGAACAACACATGTACTGGTAAGCATTATAGGCCGACTAAGATTAGTTAACGCATACGAAGTGAAGAAATCAACAAGTAGAACATATAAGCGGTCAAGTATAGTCACTAAGCACGTTCATATATCAATTACAACAACAATAGTCGCAGTAGGTCTCATTATTCTCGGATCATAAGTCTAGGTGTAATCTCTAATCCTCAAGCTCGTCAAGTTCCTAGTATAAGGGTCATACAAGCAAGTCACAACTCAATTAGGTCATCTACCAAGAAATAAATAAGAAAATATACCATGCAACAAAAACGACAATCAACATGCACACAATGTCCAAGTAATCAAGTCTTAGCCTAGGTTTAAGGCTCTAAACCACAAGTCTGCCAAGTTCTAAGAAATTTAACAACCATAATTCACACAATAGCACAACACCAACAAGGAAGCGATAGGATAATATATGATGCGATAATGAGGAGTGCAATGCGAATGAAATGATATGTCGTCTAGTGCCCGATAATTCAAACTTGTACACACATGCTATAAGCATATGTCACTTCAATAGCCATGACCTCATGGTGGTTCCGCGACGTCCATGTACCAGCCACTCCGTACCTACCTCAGATCGTGAGCTACCTCGATTGCCGAACACAATCCACAAACATCCATCTTGAGCTTCTCTAATTTTGGGAATGCATCCAAATGAGCAAAGTCTAGTCAAGTAATTATTCTACATTAGCAAGCAATACCACGAATCATCCAAATTACCATACTCCTAAAAGGACTCCAACAACTCTAAGAACACGACCCCGGGCCTACAACGACAAAATCGATGCTTTTACACAAAACTAGTCTACTCGAAGCTCCAACGATCAACAACCTAAATTTCACACTCATCTGACCCCAAATGAGTTTCCAATACCTCTAACTACCAAAAACCCCTATTTCTAAGAAAACCTACACTAAATCATCTGAGAAATCCAATTTAGAAATAGAGTTTGGAGTTAGAAAATAGTTTTTCCCAAGCTGAACAATAAGCTATTAATCCAAAACAACTACGATTTTAGTATAAGAACACTATTTACCTACCTAAGGTTTTACTAATCATAAGACTTTCCCACAAAACCTTAACCCCAACATGAATTAGTTAGCAGGATGATAAAGGAACTAAAGAGGTAATAACGTAGGGTTTTGATCTTTACCCCATCAAGCGACCAAGGTTTAGTGGTAGAAAATGAGGTCCAAATCCTATAAAAAGGGGAAATAAAAGCTAGGTTTGTTCAGCGATATCCGCTGGAATGGAACTTTCCTCACCGAGGTGAGACCGTATCCATGGATATCCGCATACGTGAGTCTACTTAAACAGTCAGAGTTATGCAGACACGGAAGAAGAATCGAGGTAGCGGGCTTGCAGATGCAATCCAAACATGTACAAAGCCAAATCGACTGAAACAAAATTGGAATTGCCTACCAATTCTCCAAAGTTGTCTAAGGATCAAATCGTACCCTCATAATTATCTTAGGGGAGTCAAAATGTCTCAGAACCATACCACTATTCTTGTGTACCAAAATACAAGTAACTAAAGTAAATCTCAAGAAGATAGTTTTTTGAAGTAAAAGCGGAAAATTTCATAATGACCGAATGGTTCGTTACATCATATACCAATTGAAAAATCGTTCGTACTCAAACCGTTTGTCCTCAAACGGAGGGTAGTGAAGAGACGATACGAAATCGACAATTGGAGTATATCGTCTTAAATAATAGGACAATTGGAGTATATCGTCTTAAATAATAGGAATGAGTATGTCGGGCTGAAATTGTAACTTTTTAGAATAAAATAGATTGTAAAACCTCTACTTGAATGATAAAATAAGTACAACATGCTATTCGTCACCCTCTCGATGACGATCCTTGCTCGAACTACAGAAGATTTTATTCAAAAACCTGTCACGGTACCGATTTTCCATGCTTGTCCCAACATTTTCCAATTGCTCCATGTGCGTGGTGACACCATCATACTATCCATGAATGTCTTCTCCCTATTGATAACATCGCCACAAATCATGATGTATCACTAATTGCTGGAAAGGTGGAATGCACGAGCGGTGAATGTTTACTCTTCATGAAATCCGTCGCATAACCCTGTCTGCTGGTATTCTATCGTTGGAAAGTTGCTTTGCCTTTTGGAAAATAAGATTGGTACTATAGAATCTAAAACCTTATCCATGCATGTGGTCTAAAAAATTAGAACATGATGGTAGAACACATGATAGGATTCCGATGGTCTGATATGCTTTGTAAGAGTCACATAAGAATTAGGGGAGGTGGGCTTGCATCAAATTGTGCCGGATCAATGCGCTCCGATAAATAATCCATGCAGATTTCGCCTATGTGAGAAGTTCTTCGCAGATGCACACTAGAGGGGGCTATTGGCTGTCCGCACAAGCGATAGTTGCTAAGAGGGGAGGTATCCGTAGAGACGGAGGAAATTCATAGGGGAACTTTCCAATTTCTGATAAAATTGGCCGCCGAATCGGCTCGGCTAGCTAGGCAAGGCTCGCAAAGGTAGTACCGTCATCCGTGCATGCCGATGCATGGACACGGACCATACACCGCTTAAGCGAAAATTGGCAGTTTAAAAATTAGGTTAAGGGCGTCTTTTCAACTTTCCACACCCCTCACAAGCACTCCACCACCTGAATCCCACTTCCCATTTCCCAAATGTTACAGCCCCTCAACTAACCCCACTCCACACGAAACTCTTCCCTCCCCTCAGTTGTACCCTAATACAAACACAACACTCGAAAGGAACCAAAAATATGGGGTTAATTTCTCAAGAAAGGAGGAACTTTCGAACTCACTTGCCTCTTTTGCATTTTCACTACAAGGTATACCTTATGCTTTTCTTCTTACTCTAGGATGAATTTAGTTACAAATGTGGGTTTATTCATGCTTGTATGTTGAGAATGTTGGGTAAGAAGTTGAATTTTTCTGATGTGGGTAGCTGAAAATCTTTTGATTTGGTTGTTGTTTAGCATAAGATCATGTTCATCACTGCGTATATTACTACGATTTCTTAAAATTGGGTTGAAAATCGAAGAACAAACTTGTGGGGTGTTCATAGTAGTTGTTGGTAGGAATTTTAGAATTTTTGGGATGTTTGTTTCTTGAAATCGTGGTCTATTGTGTTTAATCGCCATGTATGCCTGAATGACTGAACATTCAGGGGTAAAAATGGGAATTTTTGCGTCCAAAATCAGTGGGAAAATCGAAAAAAAATTCCTAGTTTTGGAGGTTGATGACGATCTCGCTTCTGCGGAACAAGTTCTACATGCGTTGTCCTGCTTCAGCAAAAGTGCGGTACCCAGCATGAAGTGCCTAATACGCAGTGCAAACAAGTTTGCACGGAAGAGATCTCGCTTTTGCGAGATCTTTCTTGCAGAATCCGCCTAATCTCTACGATACATCTTTCGTACGTGCGAAACCTGCATAGAAAATTTGAAAATAGTAGCATCGCAACAGTGTCTTCGGGGTCCATTTTGCTGGTTTTATTGGCTCGTTTGACAAATATTAAAATTCTTAATATGAATTGAATACCAAACTAACTTGACTTTGATCAATGCAGGTACTAATCGGTGAAAGATGGATCAAAATGAGAATGAAAATATTGCCCCGTCTATGAAGAGGTTGAAGAGGAGGATGAGGATAAATATGACACCCTCCAGTTCATGTCTCATGATCACGAATGTTGTTACTTTTCTAATTTGATATACAAAAAACTTCTGGTTGATAGGGGAATTAATATGCGTAAAGTGCCCGAACGCCTACCTGAGTTCTATGAGCGTCTAATAAAAATTGACTAGAATTATTTTTCCCCCACTCCTTACAAGGCCAACGAGGAATGTGTGAGGGAGTTCTATGCAAACTTAAAGAGCGTGAAGTTAACTAAGTGTGATCCACATATTATAATTCGGGGTACAGTGGTGAAGTTCGGTGCTAAGGTGATCAACGCTCATTATGGGTTGCCCAACCATCCCCTAGAAGCTATGGAGGCAAAAGATGTTTGTGGTAATTGGTCTTGGCTTTGTGTTGAAACTTATTCCAAGAAACCAGAGGAAAAAGATCACTTAGGTTAACAAGAAAACGGGGATAAAAGAACACTTGTTTTACTGTGGAGGAGAACATATGGCAGTAGATCATCACCCGTAGAATATTCCTTTTCAGTAACACCACTGGCTTCACATACGTACGTACGTACCTTGATGATTGCCTGTATTATAGAAGACGTTCTGGTGAACGTTAGTCATCATGTGATTCGGGAGTTGAGGGAGTACTTGCATCAAGGTAGGCCGAGTCTGATTTTCCCTCCTCTGATTACTACTTTGTGCAAGAAGGTAGGGGTTTCTAGGCGTCATGCAGATAATTGGGTTGACCCGGATGAGGTTTTCCACCCATTGAAGATCACTGGAGAGGGTAGTGCGGTGCACAGAAAAAAGAGAAAAATCAAGGTGACCGTCGAGAATGTTGATGCTGATGATGATGGTGAGGATCCCCACTCACAGCTCGAGGATCCATTTTGTTCAATTAATACTCAACTACAAACAATTTGGGAGCTGGTCATTAGGCTTCCCAGGCCTCCCACAGAGACTGACCCCTCAGAGGCTCCTGTTGGCCAATTCAGCCGGGAGGAGATTAAGCAATACTTGGAGGCGTAGAAAAGGGTTAATACTTCTATTAGTTCCTTTGAGACAGCCTATAGCACCATGGATAAGGCTCAGGGTGAGCTTCGTCGGGACTTCGACAAGGAGAAGAAGAAGAAAAAGTGTTGTTCCCAAACGCACACGCAAGTATACGGGGTCGACAAGTAATATAGGATTGTAAGTCCAGATATCGTACCCACAGGAACTTGTGATTAACTATCAACTAAATTAAACCAAACAATTTATCTATTTAAGCGAATCCCAACGTATGAATATTTAACTAAAATTAATCTAAAGTAACAAATTAAGAGATTAAAGAAAACAAGTTGGCGAAATTAGACACGAATTCAATGTGAGTGAATATTCTAGAGCTATGGGTTAGCTAACAATCCCGTTGAGTTTTCCACTTAAATCTTCTAATTAATTTATCCAATTTTTTGGTTGACAGGGTTAATATTGCTCATAGCCTTCTCCCGAAGTACAACTCGCCTATTCAAGATAACCTAAAACCTATATTCTTATGGAATTAGGATTAACAAGAACACATTTATAATTCCCGTATAGTAACCAAGCAAGACGATCAGGTATATTCCTATCCTAACCACAAATCCGCTGCCCCCCCCCTCCCTCAGAGTTAAGATCTTGCTCTACTCAATCTTATGTGCAATCTAGAATTCCCTCTCCCGAGTTCAATCCTAGATTCGTAGATAGTATTAGATTGGTGATCAAACAATCAAATAATTAAGCACAAGATTGAATAAATAAACCACTATGATAAAATAATAGGAACAATCTAAGCTTCAAACTACAACATTCATGTAGCACCCAAAACTCTAGAACTAATAAACTATGAGATTAAAAGAAGAGAAGAAAAGAAAAACTAGTTAGAAGCTTCCTCCAAATGTGGTGTGTGTTCCTCCACGTCTAAAGTGTATCCCTAGGTCTAAGATGCGTCAAAAGTCCTCAAAATAGCGTTTTAGTTTGTATTTATACCAAGTAGGGTAAGGCCCAGACGAAAACACCTTCTCCCGCGCGAAATATGACATTTACTCTGTAAAATTTGTACAGGCGCGCCGCACCATGCGGCGCGCTAGTGGAGATTATCAGCAGCCTTGCATTTTTCTTGTTAGGCCAGTTTTTACACTACTGCGCCGCACCCTACGGCGTCTCAGGCAGCGCGGTAGTGAGAATTTGCGAAAATGCAAAACATTAAAGGTTCAGCCCTTTCAAATAGCGTTCCACCGATATATTATGGAGCCCAAACGAAGTTTTGAGTGAAAGGTTATGTGCATTTTACTAGACAATGCACTGTATGCCCGCTCGATTCTGTGTTTCATTCTTAACTATCATCTGTTGATCCCCGAACACGATCTCGAATTAATTCCTTGGGCTTTTACTCAGACTTCAAAGCTCCAAATCAATTGAATTCATTCCATAATGCCTACGCAGATCGAAATCACTCCTACAAGGCATAAAATACACAATTTAGTGCAAAACACTAGCGATTAAAGACCAAACTCAATTAAAGTGCAGTAGATTAGAGTGTAATAAGCGACTAAAATACGTAATTATAGCCTATCATCAACACCCCAAACTTAAATCATTGCTCGTCCTCGAGCAATCAAACTACATTTATATCGACACGACACTTTTAAACAATTCTCCTAACTCATCACACCAAGAATATTTAAAATAGACTAAGCACAAGAGTGTAACATCTTCACCTCGAGATTTGACTCAGAAGTACCACGCATTATTCGCAACTCACCCACTTACTCTAACATAGAGTTCACTGAAATTACCTTTCCTTCATGAATCAAGTGCCCTCACACAACAAAAGAGAGTAGTTCCACACAATAAAATTTAAGAACACTTTGGAACTCAAGATAGAAAGAATTCACTCTCAGAAATAACATTCGTATGCCTCAAAAGATGCACCATAGGCTTGCCCGTGGTGTACTACTCTACTAATCGAGCTCATTCAGTCTAGGATCAAGTAGGACTTTATTTGGTTGTAATATAGGCTGAGGGACGTGTAGGATACATTTTGATATAAGAGTGACTACACCTCCCCAAGCACTTTAATACATACACTTTAACATTGAAAACCCCACACTTATGTCAAACCATAATTCCACATCCACATAAATATATATTAACTCCCCACTTCTTTAAGCACAAGTATATCACTAGCCACCACCATCTAGAATTATTTTTCACAACAATATAACTAATTTTTTTTTCAATTCATGTGGCTCTTCATTTGTCAAAACAGTGCACCTTTCTCCTTATTTCATTAGTTCCACTCAAAAGCCAACCCAACCACTCCACACTTTAATTTTTACACAGTTCATAACAATTCAAGTGCTCATGAGAGGTGAAAATATTCAAATAGATGGTTAATCCAAACAAATGAGCAAGGCTTGTAATGTGGTTGCCAAAAAAATATGATTACAGGCTCAAAGGGGTTAACTATGATATATAACAATTAGGCGGGTAAAATATATATATGGCTCAACAAAGAAACGCCTATATCACTTCCAAGACTGAACAAAACTACTATTTCGCTTTACAAACACACTGACCAAGCTCTAGACATCAAATGCAATGCACAGAATAAAACAAAACCTTACACATACATGGCATATAACTCACTCAGTATTGGACTCATCAAGACACTCTAGTCAGAGAAGATAAGCAAAGTTAAGATCATACTATTTAAGGTACTTATATAAGAGTCAAAAATTAAGCCAAAGCATCACCACCAAAGTACTCACTATTCTCAAGGCTTAACAAAGTTAAAATATATTGCTTCAATTCAGAACATAGCACAAGTTTTCCTAGTTCTAAAAAAATAAAAACTAACTATACCCGGTTCAAACAAAACCCTTGGAAAAGAACCGCAGCACAAAGAAAAACAAAGGGAAAATCGCTACACTACCTACAAATAAAATCTTTTTTTGTCCTTTTTCTTTAGACTTAAATCCCTCAAGAAAACTGTCTATGAGATCCATCATCGAAAAAAGTCTAATTTTCTATATTTTTTTAACAAAAACTCCTACACTAAGAACGAGTATTACAACTATGCTAAGATAGCATAGAAAATCGCCCAAACAATCTCCTCACCCCACACTTAAAATTGTGCAATGTCCTTAATGCACACTACAAATAACAATAGGGTAAAAGATACTTCATGGTAGGCCAAAGGGCGAAGCAATAGCGGCTCACGAGGTACTCAAACTTCCCCCAGGCATCGTCTTTCGTGTGGCACCCCACATTTAGTTATCACCATCTAGCTCACTTTTGCACTCTTCCAATGGTTGCACTTCCTATTCTTATAATCTGACAAAACAAAAACAAATACTACAACAATAATAAAAAAAAAACTAAAAGAAAATAGTAAAAATGGGTTGCCTCCCAACAAGCGTCTGATTTAACATCGCGGCACGACTTGAACCACTTTCTGTCTCCATCTTGAACTTATGAATTGTTTCCCCAATTTGACGTCAATCTTTTTGCTATGCTCTTGGGGTGGTGGGATAAATTTAATTGCGCCAAGCAACCTATATCGCATTCTACACTTCTTGGCATTCGATTGAGGTATGTAATTATGTCTCTTTGGCACAACAACTTCTAGAATATAAGCACCTTGTTCCTCGTTCGTTGGCTCCTCCAAAGGATCAGATGACTCGATTTATATGTCCTCATCCAAACACAATGTTGAAAAATTCATGGAATGAGGACCAATGCGCCCTAACTCTAGAATTGAATTGCTATTTGCATCCTCATATGTACACACATTAGAGTCTTCAAATATAATAATATCTTCTTGCTCACATGACTCTAGAGTGTTTTTCTCAACATGGACATCATCAATAAAAGTATGGTCGAATGATTGACTCTCCACTTTTAGCTCCTCAATTTGGCATATAAGCTCCTTTTCAGTTTCACACAACTTATAACTATTTTATTGGGCGTTAGACGCATCACCCTTTGCAATCAATTGAGCTCCCAAGTCGTAAATAGCAACACCAATTTTTTCGATCTCTTGTCCCAATTCAGCTCTTCTTTCTATTAGGTCTTGTGCCATATATGTAATTTTCTCACGTTGAGCCTCATATATTTCCAATCTTTCAGCTTGTTCCACCCGCCAAGTTTGACTCAAAATATCCTCTTTTTCAAATGTTTCCTCTTGCTAGTGCTCGCTCTCTTCATTTAATTCTTCCATACTGGCCTTCATTGTTGTGATTGCTGCCCTCATTCTTTTCATGTCTTTTTAGAGTTCATCTTGTTGCCCTGCTACTTGCCTTAAAATATCCCTAATATATACATCAAGTTTCATATCCTGCACTTCATTACCCTTATCAAACTCACAAACATCATTAGAAAGATCATAATAAGGGATCAAAGAAGGATGAAAAGAATTAGGACAACCATTCCAATATCCATCTTGACCACTACATATATTACAAATATTTCACTCATAGGATTGATATTGTACGCACAACTCGCTCCCGGGAACATTCTGATAATTTTTCCACCAATGAGGTCCTCCACAATATGGACAAGGATCATCATAATAAGACTAATCAATATTCGACCAATTCTCATTCCAAAAATCCATGTCAACAAAGATAATAAAATATTAAACTAATATAAAAATAAGAAGAAACTTGAATAGACAAAAAGTAAAAATCTAACCTAGTAGACTAGTTAATTTCTAAGTCTCCGGCAACTGCGCCAAAAACTTGTTGCTCCCACACGCACACGCAAGTATACTAGGTCGACAAGTAATATAGGATTGTAAGTCCAGATATTGTACCTACAGGGACTTGTGATTAACTATCAACTAAATTAAACCAAACAATTTATCTATTCAAGCGAATCCTAACGTATGAATATTTAACTAAAATTAAACTAAAGTAACAAATTACGAGATTAAAGAAAACAAGTTGGCGAAATTAGAAATGAATTCAATGTGAGTGAATATTCTAGAGATATGGGTTAGCTAACAATCCGTTGAGTTTTCCACTTAAATCTTCTAATTAATTTATCTGGTTTATTGGTTGACAAGGTTAATGTTGCTCGTAGCCTTCTCCCGAAGTACAACTCGCCTATTCAAACTAACCTAATGCCTATATTCCTTTGGAATTAGGATTAAAAAGAACGAATTTATAATTCTCGTATAGTAACCAAGCAAAACGATTAGGTATAGTTCTATCCTAACCGCAAATCCGCCTCCCCCCCCCACGGTTAGAATTAAGATCTTGCTCTACTCAATCTTATATGCAATCTAGAATTCCCTCTCCCGAGTTCAATCCTAGATTCATAGATAGTATTCAATTGGTGATCAAAAAATCAAATAATTAAGCACAATATTGAATAAATACACCAATATGATAAAATAATAAGAACAATCTAAGCTTCAAACTACAACGTTCATGTAGCACCCAAAACTCTAGAACTAATAAATTATGAGATTAAAAGAAGAGAAGAAAAGAAAAACTAGTTAGAAGCCTCCTCCAAGCGTGGTGTGTGTTCCTCCATGTCTAAAGTGTGTCCCTAGGTCTAAGATGCGTCAAAAGTCCTCAAAATAGCATTTTTGTTTGTATTTATACCAAGTAGGTTTAGGCCCAGACGAAACACCTTCTCCCGGTAGGCTAGAGGCCGAGGCTTCTGATGCACTTATCACATGAATTATCTCAGTCTATCACCGACGGGCTTCGGTATTATTTGATCCGAGTTCTACAGTCTCATATGTGTCTACTTACTTCTCTACTGGCCTGGATATGTCATATGACCTACTTGATGTACCTATTCATGTCTCTACTCATGTTGGTAATTTTGTGATAGTATATAGAGTTTATAGGTGTTGTATGGTTACCTTCGTGGGATATGACACTTGGGTTGATTTGGTTATTCTTGATATGGTAGATTTTGATATTATCCTGGGAATGAACTGGTTATATCCTCATCATTCTACCATGGCCTGTCATGCTAAGACTTCTATGTTGGCTATGATAGGTATTCCGAGGTTAGAGTGGAGGGGTACTCCTATCCCTGCGCCTAAGAAGATCATACAATTGCTAGAAAAGGGGTGTTTGGCTTATTTGGCCCATATTCGTGATACTAGTGCGGATACTACTCTAGGGTCGGTATCGGTAGCTAGGGATTTCTCAGAGGTTTTTCCCACAGATTTTTCTGGTATGCCACCTGATCGGGATATTAATTTTTGCATCAATTTAGAGCCAGGCACTTGGCCCACTTCTATTCCCCTTTACCGTATGCCTCTGATAGAGTTGAGAGACTTGAAGGAGCAATTGAAAGATTTGTTGAGTAAGGGTTTTATTAGATCAAGTGTCTCCCCTTGGGGTTGAACAAGGTTACCATTTGGAACAAGTATCAAATACACCACATTGATGACTTGTTTGACCAGCTTCAGGGTACGTCGGTCTTTTCTAAGATTAACTTGAGATCGTATTATTACCAGCTGAATATTTGAGCAGAGGATATTCCAAAGAGAGCTTTAAGGACCTGTTATGGTCATTATGAGTTCTTGGTGATGTCTTTCGGACTTACTAACGCCCCCGCAATGTTTATGGATTTGACGAATGGTAGCTTCAAGCCTTACTTGGATCCGTTCATGATCGTGTTTATTCATGAAATCTTAGTATACTCTCGGAGTAAGGAAGATCATAAGAAGGGTTTGATAATCGTGCTTGGACTGTTAAAGGAAAAGAAGTTGTATGCCTAGCACTTCAAGTATGAGTTCTAGCTTGGTTTTGTTGATTTTTTGGGACATGTTGTGTCCAAGGATGGGATTATGGTTGATTCCAAGAAGATCGAGGTGATTACAGATTGGTCTAGGCCTACTTTGGTGACTGAGATTCGGAGCTTCATAGGCCTTGCGAGTTATTAGTGCCGATTTGTGAATGGGTTTTCATCTGGTGCTTCCCATTTGACTAGGTTGACTCAAAATAATGTGCCCTTCCAGTGGTCCGATGAGTGAGAGGAGAGCTTTCAAAAGCTCAAGGCATTATTGATTTCAACCTCGATTTTGGCTTTACATTGGAGGGAAAGGACTTTCCCGTCTATTGTGATGCTTCTCTATCATGACCCAAATCACGGGTCGTGATGGAACCTACCCTAATCCCTATAGTAGGCATGCCATTTCCCAAGTCAATTTCCTCCCATTAGAAAAAAAGTGCGGAATTAATTAATTAGGAGTATAATGTCACCGAGCGACAGATTCAAGTAACGAATAAAACTTTTATAAATACATTTCCCAAAATCTGATCTAAAATGGTACAAGAGCTTTACGACAAATTACAAGAATTGAGAGAGCATACAGACTCCAAAATGGTAAACATTGTCTCTAAAAGTAGAATAGATAGGATAAATAGGAGTGCGGAACCAAAATGTGGTTTATTTTTACTCAAAATACTCAAATATGTGTAAAAAAAGTTACCAAACTATATATAACGCCACTAATAATGGCGCTATACAATAACGTTAACTGTACCGTTACTGTATAGCGCCACTATTAGTGGCGTTATACTGACAAACCTTACATTGTGCCACTATTAATGGCGTTATACAGTAATTACCTGACCCTACCAATAATGTCTGGGTTCAATAATTTAAATGCTTATAAAGCCACTTTTTATGGCGCTATATACAAAAAAAAAATAACCCGACTAGCCATTTTCTATATAAACATCGTAGAATCGCCACAACTTCATTCAAAAAAAATTTTTAACTCTTGTTGGTTTCTATTGTTGTTAAATTCTCCAACATTTTTTTATTATGTCTGAAAAACGTAGAATAAGAGTATCATTATATTGGGGGGGGTGAGGTTGTGATGGAGAATAACTCGGTGGGCTACAGTTTACCTGCTAAGTGTTGTTAAATTGCCACTTTCAATGGAGTACGAAACATTGATATCGTTGTTATGCAAAAAAATGAGTGTGAGAAAACGTTCAGTAATACTCAAAGTAACCGGAAGATATCCGTATTCCGTTACGCCGCAAGGGGTTGCTTTTTACTCAGAGTTTAACATCGACGATGATGACACTTTGAGTGATTTCTTGAGGACTCCGGACGAATGCCGGGAATTTCTTGTAATCACAATGTTGGAGATGTACGTGAAGGTCGAAGACGTTCCAAAAAATGAGGTTGTGCGTAGTAGAGATAACCCCCAGTCATCGGGTGGTTATTCTGGATCAGTTTTTGCCGGACATGTTCCAGATGAAAGAATTTTTCTTGATTTAAATTTATCACCGTCGGCGAATGAGCAGCGAGAAAATAATTTATACCCTGCTTTCCATAATTCACAAGAAGAGTGGTAAACTTCAATTTTCATTTGTGTTAATTATGTATATTTTTGCGTATTGAATTAATTTTAACGCTCATATATTTAATAGGGGGTACCGGCCGGATATGAATTTTACAAGTGGCCCATCCGGTAGTCATCACCTAACTGAAAACGTCCATCATGGAATGTCATCACATTACAACTTGTAAGTGAAAAGCTACAGTCATATATAAAGCATTTATTAATTTAGTAGCTTATATTTTTGTTGAAATGTGCAGTGAAAATGAGCAAGTTGAACTACCCATACTCACTCAATTGCCCGAAACGACGTATTACATCAGGATCTGGCAGATGAACAGAGTGAGGAAAAGAACAACGATTACGATAACAATGCCGATGAATCGGGAGACGAGACACCATTTGCTCGTGAGGATGGTGATGAAGAGGACGAGGAGGAAGGACTCGATTTGAAGAGAGCCCCCCATACACGAAAAGTGAACGAGTCTGAAGTGTCGTTTCATTCAAGGGAGATTCCTTATATTGATAACTTTCCAGCCGTGCCGGATGTGGAAGCTCTCACAAGGGATTTTGATGAAATCCGGACAGTAATGTGGGATGAGTCTAGACCAACGGTGCTTGCAAAGGGGATGCTTTTTCCTGATAAAGCACGCGTAAGCAGGGCTTGTAAAATGCACAATGTTAAAGAGTGTCGTGAGATGCAGGTATCGGAGTCAAGTCCGATGGTATACAAGGCTATTTGCCGCAGATGGTTTTGGCCATGTAATTGGATGTTGCGTGCGTCGAAGAAGAAAACAGGTATGTGGAAAGTGGGTAAATACATTCCCACCCACACATGCAAAATGGACACTTTCAACGGGAATCACTTCAACTTGGATATTGACTTGATATCTCTTGTACTTATTCCGCACATCGAAGCGTCCATAAGGTATAAAATCAAAGAGTGAATTACAGCAGTCTACCAGGAATATGGCCACACAATTACTAAAAGAAAGGCATATCTTGGGCGCAAATGAGCGTTTGAAATAGTCTATGGTAACTAGGATAAGTCATTTGCAGATCTGCCTAGCTACATGGCTGCACTGCAGCACTTTAACCCCGGAACAGTTATTGAATGGAAGCTTGAGCGGAGTCCGGGCCGTAATATCCATAGACGGAACTCATGTCTATGGAAAGTACGATATCAAGCTATTGATAGTCGTGGCTGTGGATGCTAATGGACAGATATTTCCTCTAGCCTTTGCTATTTGTGCAAATGAAAGCACAAAGACGTGGACAATGTTTTTGAACCACTTGAAAGAGCACGTTGTCAAACATCGTTCAGGTATTTGTCTAATATCTGATCGGCACGGGGGTATATTAAGTTCTGTGGAGAACCTTCCTGTCTGGCAAGAACCTTATGCATACCACCGTTACTGTATGAGGCACTTTAAGGCCAATTTCAAGAAGGCACATCCCAAAAAATATCTATATGATTTGATGTGGATGGCAGCAACAGACCACCAACAACATAAATTCCGGAGGCATATGGATTCTATCAGGCAAGAAGACGATGCAGCATATCATTGGTTAATGCGACATGATCCTGAAAAGTGGACGTTCCATGTAGATGGTGGCAGACGCTGGGGAATTCTTACTACAAACGTGTCAGAATTCTTCAACGGGTTATTAAAGTCGGCAAGAGGATTGCCCGTCACAGCCATGGTGCGTATGTCGTTCAAGCAGATGGCGGAGAGGTTTGTACAACGGTCTGCAGCTGCAACGGAATTGATGGAAAGGGGTGTTGAATTTATGCCAGTGCCTATGAAGAGATTAGAGAAATACAGACGGCGAGCACATTGGCATTCCTTTTTGCAATATGATAACGAACGAGGTATTTTTGAAGTTCGCACCGCTATCCATAATAATCGGGGTAATAATGTACATACTGTAAATGAATCCACAAGGTTATGCTCATGTGGGAAATGGTCAATCTACCACATGCCTTGTTCACATGCCATCAAGTGTTTTCAACGTGTTGGTTATGCGGAGACCAACTATATTGATCAACAATATAGTGTTTCCAAATACGTAAACACATATAGTGTGTTGTCTTGTCGCTATCACGATATTTAATACACAAAATATACATATGGCGCTATGTGTGTCTTGTCTTGTCGAACTGAAAAAGCTGAAAACATCATGATATGGCGCCATTAGATATGTGTGACCGGCTGACATAAAGTCGTCTCGTCAACATCATGATATGGCGCCATTAGATATGGCGCTATCTAATATAGCGCCATTAGATATGGCGCTATATGTGTCTTGTTTAGCCTATAAATAATGGGGTCATTGTAGTTATTTTGTGTGCTAAAAATTTCCCCCAAGAAATATTTCATTAAAAGTAAGTAAGGTTTTTATTATAAACAAATAGTTCACAAATGGCTCAACCTGGTCGTCCACCAATTTGGTTATGTGGAAAACCATGCATGATGGATTGTGGGTGGGAAGGTGCTAACGTTGGACGCCGCTATTGGTGTTGTATGAACAAGTTGTACAAGCAACCCGACGAACCTACTTGTGAATTTGATGAATAGGCTGAGGAACCATGTTATCAGGAAAGCTACAGGGATAGATTACAGGAATTTCATAATATGTTGTTATACCAGCATAGAATACAAAAGGAGGGAGATAGAATTATTACAGAAATGAGGGAGAAACTGAAGGAGGTGGAAGATAAAAAATGGAGAGCAGAATGGAATTGTGAAGCACACAAGGAACGCAACGAAAAATGTAAATGGGAACTTGCGGAGGTGAAGGCGAGAGTGAAAGAATTAGGAGAAGAAAAAGAACGAATGGAAGAACGATTTAAGTGGTTGGAGCGAAGAATAAATGACAACTGAGAATGGAGCATTGACGTGTATGTGTTTAGTGTCATTTTCATATGTCATGTATTTTTATTATGTTGGCCTGTTATGTTTGTGTTTGTGTTGTAGTAATGTTTTCCTTGTTTGTTGTACTAAATTTTATTTTAATTTAAGTGGAAGTTAAGTTTAAGTTGTTGTGTTACTATACCAAAAACTATAAAACGAAATGAGAACTAAAAAAAAGTAACTGTCATATCCGACTAAATATTGTTGTTAATGTACACAAAAATATTATTTACACCAAAAAAAACAAAAATATGGAAGACCGAATCAATGTGTCCCGCATCCGGTGTGTCCCAAAGTAGTCGTTGGTCTGAGGCGCATCCCCTGCCGCCCGGGTACGCTATCAGGATCATCATCATCAAGTCGTCTCCTTATGGCCGGATGTGGCACAAGATGACATGTATCGGTGGTACTGTCAGGTCCAGTAGAAGGCTACATAATAATATCAAACTTAGTATAGAAAACTACATAACAATTCACAAAAATTTATATTGTCTTACCATAATCGTGTCTGGATCCTGAATGTAGTCATCTGTCGCAGCATCGCATGAAGCCTAAAAAAGTAAATTAATAAAGTTAAAACAAAATAAATAAGTTATAGTAAAAACAGTAATAAAATTAATACTAATAAACTCATACCTGCGCATGTGATGAGCTGCCATAACTCAGTCGGTGCCCACTATCAAAATCTCGGATCGGTCGAGACTCATCAGTGGTAGACGGGCCAGGGAAATATCTACCCAACTCCACTCCTTGAAAATCCGAGCCCATGATCAAGAATTGACCCGATGGGGTCACCTGCGACGTCCCTGGAGTGTCATAAATGCCAAGGTTGTAAGACGGCATGTCGGTCTCATGCATGCCTCCTCCCATATCAGCAGCAACATCTTCAGCAGGAGCCTCAAAGCCCCCTTGCTGGGGACCTCCTCTCCGCCCACGACCACGTCGTCCAACACCAGCAGGTCGTCGTGGAGCAGCAGCAGCTCGTCGGCCACCACCCCGTGGCATACCACGACCTCGCTGGTATGTGGCTGGGTCAACATAATCTGGCTGGTGTGCCAAACGCTGATCCGATCGGCCTCGCTGCAGTGTCTGGGCAGCCACATCCATTAAGCGACGACTATAGTCCTGCATGATCACAGGGTCGTGGACATAACTCTGCATCTGCTGCCCCATACGATATACGGTATGCAATCCAATCGCCTGCACAAAAGTTTTTAATATAAACTACGTATTTGACTAGAAATTACTATTAAAGTAATTGATAATAACAGAAAACATACCAGAGCCTCATGTCTCCCGGCGTATGAGACGTATCGACCATCTACCTGATGAACTTGGGTTCCCGATAAAAAGTCGGGAAACAGTGTGGTACCATGCCATATAAACTTCGATAGGAAAGTGTTGCGGAGCTGGGGTCAAGTCCCCTCGGCTGTCCCAAATACCCAACTGCGCTGTCAGCCACTCAATAAATGTGTCGTCCACTCTCATCCTATCATCCCTCTCATAATGTAAAGGATCCCATGCAGGCTGAGTCGGTATAGACTGCGAAAACCAAAACTGACGAAATACTCGCTCTAAGGCATGATGCTCAACAATATCGAGGCACGTGAGAGGGACGGAAGCCCTCCAAATATGGCGACTGTGCATGCAATACGCTGGCAGGGTACCTATCAGCTCTTCGTTGTACGGCGTCCAGATGAACTATCAAATAATAACACAAACAGTTAGTATGCGCAACACCTAGTTAAAAAATAATTGGTAAGTTTAGTTAGATATTCACCTGTGCATCCTCTAGAAAATCCAACACATCCCTACAGAAGGGGAGATTATGATGGCCATGATACTCTCGTGCAAGTCTACGACGCAATACCCACCTATAAGCTAGAGGGAGATCAGGAATATGTACATTAGCCGGTAGCTGTGGTAGAGGTGGCCGAAGTTGCAGAAATCGCTCCCACACCCAAACCTAAAACAGAAAGTTGACGTAAAGATTAACTCTAACTAGGTAGAATTGGAACTAAACGAAAAATTATTTGAATAAGTTGTCACCTGTAGAAGTGGCAGAAAGCCAGAAACGTCTCTTTGTGTGCCCATGGATGCCCGGCACATCTGCCTGTACAAAAAAGATAGGACAGCACCACCCCAGCTGTAGCTGACTGTATCATCAAAGTCCGCAATATGATGCAGAAAACGAAGGCTCACTAGGTTCCCCGAAGTGTTCGGGAACAAGACCCCCCCAAATAGAAGGAGCAACAACAGCCTCGTATATTGCTCCACATCCACCTCCGCTGAGTCGTCGGTGATAGTATCGTGGATCTGCACCAAGTGGTCTCTAATGGGGACCAACTGCATACGACTGCTCCCAATTGCTACATTTGGGTCCTCGGACCTAAAGCCCGTGAGCCTGTGCAGCATATCCATATATGAAGCCCGGTTAAAATATCTCATGTTCCCAGGCAGTAAAACTGGCAAGCTATCGGTGGACAGGCCATATAAAATCTCGACGTCTTGGAGTGTGATGGTGGCTTCGCCGATGGGCAGATGGAAAGTGTGCGTCTCCGGTCGCACCGCTCAATCAACGCCATGATCAAAGCATAGTCGAGCTGTATCCGGCCAATGCTAATGATCCTATATAATCCCATCTCCTCCAGGTGATGGACCACACGGGGATGTAGAACGCGGGGAGGAGTCAAAAACTCCCACAATAAATCCACTCTCCTGCCCCGAAAAGTCTGCATAAGCAACTCTTTCCCCCATATATGCTCGGATCTATGCTGGGGCTGTAGGGGTAGTAGCTCCGACGTTTGAGGGCTGGGATGTATAGGTGCATCCATGTCGTCAACTACAAATTCATAATTTTTAATAACTATCATTAAAATTTATGTGTGTTTTTTATAATTTAAATTCATATTTTTTAACAACTTAATTTTAAAAATTATATATATACTTATGGGTTTCGTGCTAAATTTTCTGAGGCCCAGTAGTACCAAACTATCATTAATAATTTTATGTTTTTTTATAATTTTTATTCATATTTTTTAATAACTTAATTGTAAAAATTATATATATATATATAATTTTTATAATTATGGGTTTCGTGCTAGATTTTCTGAAGCTCAGTGGTACCAAACTATCATTAATAATTTTATGTTTTTTTAATAATTTTTATTCATATTTATTTAATAACTAAATTGTAAAAATAATATATATATATATATATATATATATATATATATATATATATATATATATATATATATATATATTATAATTATGGGTTTCGTGCTAGATTTTCTGAGGCCCAGTAGTACCAAACTATCATTAATAATTTTATGTTTTTTTATAATTTTTATTCATATTTTTTAATAAATTAATTGTAAGAATTATATATATGGGTTTCGTGCTAGAATAAAAGATAATTTAACAATTACTACACAATACTACGCTACAAAGCTCTATATTTTACTACGCTAAAGGGGTCTACGTTTTACTACGCTAAAGAGGTCTACGTTTTACTACGCTAAAAAAGTATACATTTTACTACGCTAAAAAATAATCTAAACTAAACAGCATAAAAACACATAAATATACATGAGGATATTAACAAACACATTTTTTAGACTAATTTACATATTTTTATACAACACTAAAATTAAATCCGGATAAAATTTAACATGCTAGTTTCGGAAAAAATAAACACAAACCGAAATAGAACACATACAAATCAAGTAATATGCATTGTTATAAAAGTTTCAACTTAAAATAAATCGAAATACCTCGATTTAGAATTTTCGAAATGTAGATAGATCGAAATTTTGACTCCGGAAGAGTGAATCCACAATAACACGAAGCTCTACTCGACAGTGGGACCACAAATATTAAAATTTTATGTGACGGGGGGACCCAAAATTTTTTTTTAAAAAATGGGGGCAGAATCGGTGGTGGGGGGGTGGGGGGGACCAGAAATGAAAATGAGGGAGATGGAACGAAGAAGAAGAAGATGGAGGATTTGTATTAAGGGGTATAGCGCCACTATTAATGGCGCTATGTCTTCAGGTAATTACTGTATAGCGCCATTAATAGTGGCGCTATGTAAGGTTTGTCAGTATAACGCCACTAATAGTGGCGCTATACAGTAACGGTACAGTTAACGTTACTGTATAGCGCCACTATTAGTGGCGTTATATATAGTTTGGTAACTTTTTTTTACACTTATTTGAGTATTTTGAGTAAAAATAAACCACATTTTGATTCCGCACTCGATAAATAGGAAGAGACTTCGGAAGCATAACCGACTATGGCTCACCCCGACATCTCTATGGAAAACCACGGATTCTACTCTGATACTTAGGACGTTTACCTGGAACAACTCTATACACCCAAAAATGATATAGCAAGACTAGTATTAGAACAACACATGTACTGGTAAGCATGATAGGCCGACTAAGATTAGTTAACGCATACGAAGTGAAGAAATCAACAAGTAGAACATATAAGCAGTCAAGTATAGTCACTAAGCACGTTCATATATCAATTACAACAACAATAGTCACAGTAGGTCTCATTATTCTCAGATCATAAGCCTAGGTGTAATCTCTAATCCTCAAGCTCGTCAAAATCCTAGTATAAGGGTCTTACAAGCAAGTAACAACTCAATTAGGTCATCTACCAAGAAATCAATAAGAAAATATACCATGCAACAAAAACGACAATCGACATGCACACAATGTCCAAGTAATCAAGTCTTAGCCTAGGTTTAGGGCTCTAATCCACAAGTCTGCCAAGTTCTAAGAAATTCAACAACCATAATTTACACAATAGCACAACACCAACAAGAAAGCGATAGGATAATATATGATGCGATAATGAGGAGTGCAATGCGAATGAAATGATATGCCGTCTAGTGTCCAATAATTCAAACTTGTACACACATGCTATAAGCATATGTCCTTTCAATATCCATGAACTCATGGTGGTTCCACGACGTCCATGTACTAGCCACTCCGTACCTACCTCGGATCGTGAGCTACCTCGATTGCCGAACACAATCCACAAACATCCATCTTGAGCTTCTCTAGTTTTGGGAATGCATCCAAATGAGCAAAGTCTAGTCAAGTAATTATTCTACATTAGCAAGCAATACCACGAATCATCCAAATTACCATACTCCTAAAAGGACTCCAACAACTCTATTGAACAAGGTTACAATTAAGAATAAGTATCCACTGCCGAGGATTGACAATTTATTCAACCAGCTTCAGGGTGCAAGGGTGTTCTCAAAGATAGATTTGAGATCTGGTTATCATCAACTGAGGATTAGGGCGTCTGATGTCCCCAAGACAGCATTTCGCACTCGGTATGGGCACTATGAGATTTTAGTCATGTCATTTGGATTGACTAATGCCCCAGCAGCGTTCATGGAGTTGATGAACCGAGTGTTCAGACCTTATTTGGACTTGTTCGTGATAGTCTTCATTGACGATATTCTTATATACTCCCGCAGTCAGGAGGAGCATGAGCAGCACCTCAGAGTGGTCCTTCAGACCCTAAAGGAGAGTTAGTTGTATGCTAAGTTCTCAAAGTGCGAGTTTTGGTTGAGTTTGGTCACATTCCTGGGTCATGTCATATCAGCAGCAGGTATTCAGGTAGACCCGAAGAAGATAGAGGCAGTCAAGAACTGGCCTCGACCAGCTTCAGCTACGGATATTCGGAGTTTCCTGGGGTTAGCAGGTTACTACCGTCGGTTCGTGGAGGGGTTTTCATCCATTGCAGCTCCTATGACCAGATTGACCCAGAAGGGTGTCCAGTTCAGGTGGTCGGACGAGTGTAAGGTGAGCTTTTAGAAGCTCAAGACGGTTATGACTACGGCACCAGTATTGGTTTTGCCCACAGGTTCAGGGCCATATACGGTCTATTGTGATGCGTCTCGTATTGGGCTTGGTGCAGTGTTGATGCAGGAAGGCAACGTCATTGCTTATGCTTCAAGGCAACTGAAGATCCACGAGAAGAATTATCCGGTTCATGATCTCGAGTTGGCAGCCATTGTTCATGCCTTGAAGATCTAGAGGCATTACTTATATGGCGTGACGTGTGACGTTTACACTGATCACAAGAGTCTTCAGTATCTGTTCAAGCAGAAAGAGTTGAATTTGAGGCAGAGGAGGTGGTTAGAGTTGCTAAAGGATTATGATGTTACTATCTTATACCACCCGGGGAAGGCCAATATGGTGGCCGATGCATTGAGCAGGAAGTCCGCCAGCATGGGTAGTCTTGCTTATATTCTAGTCAGCCAGAGATCGCTTGCTTTGGATGTTCAGGCCTTGGCCAATCGTCTTGTGAGGTTGGATATTTCTGAGCCTAGCAGAATGTTAGTTGCTCGTTCCTCACTATTAGAGCGTATCCGCAAGCGGCAGTTTGAGGATCCCCATTTATGTGTCTTGAGAGACACGGTGCAACGTGGAGGTGCCAAGAAAGTAACCTTAGATGATGATGGTGTATTGAGATTGAAGGGGCGAGTTTGTGTGCCCAATGTTGATGGGATTCGAGAGTTGATCTTAGCGGAGGCCCACAGTTCTCGGTATTCTATTCACCCGGGCGCCGCGAAGATGTATCAGGATCTGAGGCAGCACTATTGGTGGTGTAAGATGAAGAAAGACATTGTTGCGCACGTGGCTCGGTGTTTGAATTGTCAGCAGGTTAAGTACGAGCATCAAAGACCCGGTGGTCTATTTCAGAGGATTGCACTTCCCGAGTGGAAGTGGGAGAGGATTACGATGGATTTCGTTACTGGACTTCCGATGACTCGGAAAGAGTTTGATGTAGTTTGGGTCATTGTTGATAGGCTAACCAAGTCAGCGCATTTTGTTCCTGTTGCAGCCACCTATTTGTCCGAAAGGTTAGCCGAGATTTATATCAGAGAGATTGTTCGCCTTCATGGGGTGCCGCTATCTATCATTTCAGATCGGGGAACGCAGTTTACCTCGCATTTCTAGAGAGCGGTTCAGCGAGAGTTGGGCACCCAGGTTGAGTTGAGTACAACATTTCATCCCCAGACGGACGGTCAGTCCGAGAGGACTATTCAGATTCTTGAGGATATGCACCGAGCCTGTGTCATTGATTTTGGAGGCTCGTGGGACCAGTTTTTGCCTTTAGCAGAGTTTGCCTACAACAACAGCTACCAGTCCAGCATTCAGATGGCTCCGTATAAGGCGTTGTATGGTAGGCAATGTCGGTCTCCAGTTGGATGGTTTGAGCCGGGAGAGGCTCGATTATTGGGTACGGATCTGGTTCAGGAGGCCTTAGACAAGGTCAGGATTATTTAAGATAGACTTCGAACAGCTCAGTCCAGACAGAAGAGTTATGCAGACCGCAAGGTCCGAGATGTTGCTTTCATGGTCGGTGAGCGGGTATTGCTCCGTGTATCGCCTATGAAGGGCGTGATGAGATTTGGGAAGAAGGACAAGCTCAGCCCTAGGTTTATCGGTCCATTTGAGATTCTTGATCGTGTGGGAGAGGTGGCTTATAGACTTGCCTTGCCACCTAGCGTGTCAGCTGTGCATCCCGTGTTTCATGTATCCATGCTCCGAAAGTATCGCGGAGATCCATCGCACGTGTTAGATTTCATCACTGTCTAATTGGACAAGGATCTGTCATATGAGGAGGAGCCGGTGGCTATTCTAGACTGGCAGGTTCGACAGTTGAGGTCGAAGAGTTTTCCTTCGGTGCGTGTTCAGTGGAGAGGTCAGCCTCCTGAGGCATCGACCTGGGAGTCCGAGTCCGATATGCAGAGCCGTTATCCTCATTTATTTCCCGACTCAGGTACTTCTTTCTTTTGTCCGTTCGAGGACGAACGGTTGTTTTAGAGGTGGAGAATGTGACGACCCGAAGGGTCATCACCGTAGTTCTTCCTTGCTCCGCGCTTTTGAGGCCTTGAAAACCTCGCTTTAAGTTTCCTCGATTGGCGTGCGTAGTTCGGGCGCATAGCCAGAAAGTTTTTATGTTAGAATATGTGAATTATGTGAAACATTTGATGAATTTTGGTATTAATATGCATAATGTTGACTTTGGTCAACATTTTGGGTAAACGGACCCAGACTTGTGATTCGACGGTCCCGGAGGGTCCGTAGGAAAATATGGGACTTAGGCGTGTGCCCGGAATCAAATTCCGAGGTCCCAAGCCCAAGAAATGAATTTTTGTGTGAAATTGTTTTCTGAAATTAATTAAGGAAAATGAAGAAGAAAATTGATCAGAAAACTGTGGTATCGGGCTCGTATTTTGGTTCCGAGCCCGGTACGAGTCTTAAATATGTTTTAAGCACTATCTGTAAAGTTTGGCTAAAAACGGACGTCATATGACGTGTTTCGGACTTAAAATGGGGAAGTTGAGTTTTTGTGAAAGTTGAAAGAAAATCATGTGTTTGAGGCTTGATCCTATGTATATGATGTTATTTTGGCAATTTGATCGCACGAGTAAGTCCGTAAGATGTTTTTAAGGTTGTGTGTATGTTTGGTATCAGAGCTCCGAGGGCTCGGGTGAGTTTTGAATGGGGCCCGGGAGGTCTTGGACTTAGAAAAAAAAATACAGGTTCAGATGTTGCAAGCCCGGCGCGGCCGCGGCCATTTCCGCACGATCCGCGCTGGCAGCCACGCAGCCACGGTGCTTTTCTGTGCGGTCCGCGTGGTGGGGTTCAGAGGGTCGACCAGCGCGGCCGCGCACCAAATCAGTGCGGTCCGCGCTGGGTGGGTTTAGAGAGAGCCCACTTCTTCCCTCCCTCGGTGCGGCCGCGGTACATTTCCGCGCGGTCCGCGCTGGCAGCCACGCGGTCGCGGTGCATTTCTACGCGGTCCGCGCCAGCCCCCAGCATATATATAAATTCGGGATTTTCAGTCATTTTTTCCACTTTTCGAAAACCCAAAACCTAAGAGGCGATTTTCCAAACAAATTTTCTTCTTCAAAATGATTGGTAAGTGATTTCTAACTCATTTTCTTCACTTCTTAACATCTTTTAACATGATTTCAACTTCAAAACAAAGTTTTTCGTGGGGGAATTGGGTGCTTTGGGTAGAACCTAGGTTTTCTACAAATTGAGAAGTTGGACCTCAATTTAGGGTCCGATTTAAAAACAAATCATATATTTGGATTCATGGGGGAATGGGTAACCGGGTTTTGGTCTGAACCTCGAGTTTCGACCACGTGGGTCCGGGGATATTTTTGACCTTTTTGGGAAAAACCTTAAAAAATCTATTTTCATGCATTGGGGATGATTCATTCAGTAATTATTAATGTTATTAAGTAACTTATGACTAGATTCGAGCGGATTGGTGGTGGAATCAAGAGGTAAAGCTATACTAGAAGAGTGAGTTGAGTTTGGAGCATTCGAGGTAAGTGTTTGTTCTAACTTTGGCTTGAGGGAATAGGATTAGGATGATATTTGCTACTTGCTAATGTGGAGTACGGTGTATAGGCATGGTGACGGTTATCAATGCACCGGAGTCTAGCATGACCGTGAGTCTTGATTGCTTTTAATTCGAATAATGTGACACAAGCTCCTTATTTATTTGATAATTTTCACATAATATGAACGGTTGAGGTCAAATTGTGATTGGTGTACTTTTGAAGCGTTAGCTCGAACATGAATGTGTTAGTTGAGGAAGAATGGATTTAAAAAGGAGAATGTGTTGTGAATACTCCCTTGCCGGGTTAAAGGTATTGAGTTGTTATTCTCCCTGAAGGGGTCTACTATATGAAGTCAGATATTATGAACTATATTATGGGATCGTGTGGCACGCCGTCCACTTATATATGATATTATGGGATCGTGTGGCACGTCGTCCACTTATATATGATATTATGGGATCGTGTGGCACGCCGTCCACTTATATATGATATTATGGGATCGTGTGGCACGTCGTCCACTTATATATGATATTATGGGATCGTGTGGCACGCCGTCCACTTACATATGATATTATGGGATCGTGTGGCACGCCGTCCACTTATATATGATATTATGGGATCGTGTGGCACGCCGTCCACTTATATATATATATATATATATATCATGGGAACCGGAGTCTCTTCTGCTTATTTCCGATATTTCATTTTTATCTGTTACTCCCCGATAGCATGTCCCCTCCCAGTTTTACTTTGTATTATCTTGTTATTATTTTCTTGCACTTGTTGTATATATATCTGTATAGGTTAAATGTGGTAGGTACTGTCTAGCCTCGTCACTACTTCGCCGGGGTTAGGCCAGGCACTTACCAGCACATGGGGTCGGTTGTGTTGATGCTACACTCTGTGCATTTTTGGTGCACAGATCAGGGAGCAGCTTACGGACCGCAGCAATAGGACTTCTAGGAGCTATCTTCATTCCAGGGACTCTCGAGGTAGCCTAGCTGGTGTTCGCAGGCCGAAGTCCCTTTCCATGTTTTTCTTTGTTTGTTTATCTTGTATCAGACAAACATGATGTATTTTCCCTTCAGACGTTGATTGTAGTATTCTGTAGTAGTCCGTGAGCTAGTGACACCAGACCTTGGGTAGTGATGTGTATTAAACTTCCGCACTTTTGGTTTTCAGTTGCTTTAGATTTAAAGTCTTCCGCTTAGATTTTGTCTCGTTATTATATTGTTTGAAAGAAAGCAGGAAAGGTGTTTTAAATATTTGGCTTGCTTAGCTCCGATAGTAGGCGCCATCACGACACCCGATGGTGGGAAATCCGGGTCGTGACAATAAGCAAGCAAGGTCCTCGAGTGGAAATCAGTTATCATGGGAAGTGAAGGAGCAATCGCCCTCAAAGTCAAGGCCACAAACCAACCACCATATTTTCAAACTGACAAGATTTTTCTTTGATTTGAAATAGGGGCAGAACATTTCGGTTTTTCCGAAGAAACCCTCCGTGGAGAAAGGCAGTCACCAAACAGGTTTGTTTTTTGATATTCAGGACCCTCCTAGAAATGGGACCTAGTTTAAAGTTCAAAAATAGCATAATATAGCATAAATGTATCTCAAAGGAATATAAGTTGGTTTAGAAGTTTGCATGCTTGAGATAAGAATCAATTAAGAGTTTTCTGGACCCTCCTGAATAATGGGACTTAGCTTTAAGATTTCGATTATATAACAACATTTAGCGTAAAGTCTGTTGTAGGGTAGTATAATTCATCCATAAAAGTTGTCACTCTTAAGATAAAATTGGACTTTTGATTTTCAGGACCCTCCTGGATAATAGGGAGTAGTTTAAAGATCCTCTTAGGTAGCAAGATTTAGCATAAGTCACACCTGTATAAGATATAACTTAGATTTTAAATTGTCGTTTAGTTAAGAGTTGTCAGGACCCCCCTGAATAATGGGACCTAGCTTTCAAATCCTTAGTAATACTTGGTAATATGATTTAGTTTACAATCACACCTGTCCCCAGCCACCAAACTAGGGCAGAAAATTTTCTTTGTTTTTGTCTGTTTTGTTGAAGTCAGGAGCCCGCCTGGAGAGCAGGGAATACTTTCAAGAGCAACAGTCAGGAGCCTGCCTCGAGAACAAGGGAGTACAATTTACGTTTTAGCTTTCAAACTCTTTGTTTTGTCTATGTTGAAGTCAGGAGCCCGCCTGGAGAGCAGCGAATATATTTCAAGTTGAAGTCAGGAGCCCACCTGGAGAGCAGGAAATAATTTCAAGCGTAGCAGTCAGGAGCCCGCCTGGAGAACAAGGGAATACAATTTAAGTTTTAGCTTTCAAATTCTTTGTTTTGTATATTTGAAGTCAGGAACCCGCCTGGAGAGTGGGGAATACATTTTAAGTCAGCAGTCAGGAGCCCGCCTGGAGAGCAGGGAATAATTTCAAGCGCAGCAGTCAGGAGCCCTCCTGGAGAACAAGGGAGTACAATTTAAGTTTTATCTTTCAAACTCTTTGTTTTGTCTATGTTGAAGTCGGGAGCCCGCCTGGAGAGCAGGGAATACATTTCAAGTTGAAGTCAGGAGCCCGCCTGGAGAGCAGGGAATACTTTCAAGCGTAGCAGTCAGGAGCCCGCCTGGAGAACAAGGGAGTACAATTTAAGTTTTAGCTTTCAAATTCTTTGTTTTGTCTATTTGAAGTCAGGAGCCCGCCTGGAGAGCAGGGAATACATTCAAGCGTAGCAGTCAGGAGCCCGCCTGGAGAACAAGGGAGTAAAATTTAAATTTTAGCTTTCAAATTCTTTGTATTGTCTATGTTGAAGTCAGGAGCCCGCCTGGAGAGCAGGGAATACATTTCAAGTCAGCAATCAGGAGCCTGCCTGGAAAGCAAGGAATACATTCAAGCGTAGCAGTCAGAAGCCCGCCTGGAGAACAAGGGAGTACAATTTAAATTTTAGCTTTCAAATTCTTTGTTTTGTCTATGTTGAAGTCAGGAGCCCGCCGGAGAGCAGGGAATACATTTCAAGTTGAAGTCAGGAGCCCGCCTGGAGAGCAGGAAATACTTTCAAGCGTAGCAGTCCGGAGCCCACCAGGAGAACAAGGGAGTACAATTTAAGGTTTAGATTTCAAATTCTTTGTTTTGTCTATTTGAAGTCATGAGCCCGCCTGGAGAGCAAGGAATACATTTCAAGTCAGCAATCAGGAGCCCGCCTGGAGAGCAGGGAATACTTTCAAGCGCAGCAGTCAAGAGCCCGCCTGGAGAACAAGGGAGTACAATTTATGTTTTATCTTTCAAACTCTTTGGTTTGTCTATGTTGAAGTCAGGAGCCCGCCTGGAGAGCAGGGAATACATTTCAAGTTGAAGTCAGGAGCCCGCCTGGAGAGCAGGGAATACTTTCAAGCGTAGCAGTCAGGAGCCCGCCTGGAGACGAAGGGAGTACAATTTAAGTTTTAGCTTTCAAATTCTTTGTTTTGTCTATTTGAATTCAGGAGCCCGCCTGGACAGCAGGGAATACATTTCAAGTCAGCAATCAGGAGCCTGCCTGGAAAGCAAGGAATACATTCAAGCGTAGCAGTCAGAAGCCCGCCTGGAGAACAAGGGAGTACAATTTAAATTTTAGCTTTCAAATTCTTTGTTTTGTCTATGTTGAAGTCAGGAGCCCGCCGGAGAGCAGGGAATACATTTCAAGTTGAAGTCAGGAGCCCGCCTGGAGAGCAGGAAATACTTTCAAGCGTAGCAGTCCGGAGCCCACCAGGAGAACAAGGGAGTACAATTTAAGTTTTAGCTTTCAAATTCTTTGTTTTGTCTATTTGAAGTCAGGAGCCCGCCTGGACAGCAGGGAATACATTTTAAGTCAGCAGTCAGGAGCCCACCTGGAGAGCAGGGAATACTTTCAAGCGCAGCAGTCAAGAGCCCGCCTGGAGAACAGGGGAGTATTATTTAAGTTTTATCTTTCAAACTCTTTGTATTATCTATGTTGAAGTCAGGAGCCCGCCTGGAGAGCAGGGAATACATTTCAAGTCAGCAATCAGGAGCCTGCCTGGAAAGCAAGGAATACATTCAAGCGTAGCAGTCAGAAGCCCGCCTGGAGAACAAGGGAGTACAATTTAAATTTTAGCTTTCAAATTCTTTGTTTTGTCTATGTTGAAGTCAGGAGCCCGCCGGAGAGCAGGGAATACATTCAAGCGTAGTAGTGAGGAGCCCGCCTGGAGAACAAGGGAGTACAATTTAAATTTTAGCTTTCAAATTCTTTGTTTTGTCTATGTTGAAGTCAGGAGCCCGCCGGAGAGCAGGGAATACATTTCAAGTCAGCAATCAGGAAGCCTGCCTGGAAAGCAAGGAATACATTCAAGCGCAGCAGTCAGGAGCCCTCCTGTAGAATAAGGGAGTACAATTTAAATTTTAGCTTTCAAATTCTTTGTTTTGTCTATGTTAAAGTCAGGAGCCCGCCGGAGAGCATGGAATACATTTCAAGTTGAAGTCAGGAGCCCGCCTGGAGAGCAGGAAATACTTTCAAGCATAGCAGTCAGGAGCCCGCCTGGAGAACAAGGGAGTACAATTTAAGTTTTAGCTTTCAAATTCTTTGTTTTGTCTATTTGAAGTCAGGAGCCCGCCTGGAGAGCAGGGAATACATTTCAAGTTGAAGTCAGGAGCCCGCCTGGAGAGCAGGGAATACTTTCAAGCGTAGCAGTCAGGAGCCCGCCTGGAGAACAAGGGAGTACAATTTAAGTTTTATCTTTCAAACTCTTTGTTTTGTCTATGTTGAAGTCGGGAGCCCGCCTGGAGAGCAGGGAATACATTTCAAGTTGAAGTCAGGAGCCCGCCTGGAGAGCAGGGAATACTTTCAAGTGTAGCAGTCAGGAGCCCGCCTGGAGAACAAGGGAGTACAATTTAAGTTTTAGCTTTCAAATTCTTTGTTTTGTCTATTTGAAGTCAGGAGCCCGCCTGGAGAGCAGGGAATACATTCAAGCGTAGCAGTCAGGAGCCCGCCTGGAGAACAAGGGAGTATAATTTAAATTTTAGCTTTCAAATTCTTTATTTTGTCTATGTTGAAGTCAGGAGCCCGCCGGAGAGCAGAGAATACATTCTAGTCAGCAATTAGGAGACTGCCTGGAAAGCAAGGAATACATTCAAGCGTAGCAGTCAGAAGCCCGCCTGGAGAACAAGGGAGTACAATTTAAATTTTAGCTTTCAAATTCTTTGTTTTGTCTATGTTGAATTCAGGAGCCCGCCGGAGAGCAGGGAATACATTTCAAGTTGAAGTCAGGAGCCCGCCTGGAGAGCAGGAAATACTTTCAAGCATAGCAGTCAGGAGCCCGCCTGGAGAACAAGGGAGTACAATTTAAGGTTTAGATTTCAAATTCTTTGTTTTGTCTATTTGAAGTCATGAGCCCGCCTGGAGAGCAAGGAATACATTTCAAGTCAGCAATCAGGAGCCCGCCTGGAGAGCAGGGAATACTTTCAAGCGCAGCAGTCAAGAGCCCGCCTGGAGAACAAGGGAGTACAATTTATGTTTTATCTTTCAAACTCTTTGGTTTGTCTATGTTGAAGTCAGGAGCCCGCCTGGAGAGCAGGGAATACATTTCAAGTTGAAGTCAGGAGCCCGCCTGGAGAGCAGGGAATACTTTCAAGCGTAGCAGTCAGGAGCCCGCCTGGAGACGAAGGGAGTACAATTTAAGTTTTAGCTTTCAAATTCTTTGTTTTGTCTATTTGAATTCAGGAGCCCGCCTGGACAGCAGGGAATACATTTCAAGTCAGCAATCAGGAGCCTGCCTGGAAAGCAAGGAATACATTCAAGCGTAGCAGTCAGAAGCCCGCCTGGAGAACAAGGGAGTACAATTTAAATTTTAGCTTTCAAATTCTTTGTTTTGTCTATGTTGAAGTCAGGAGCCCGCCGGAGAGCAGGGAATACATTTCAAGTTGAAGTCAGGAGCCCGCCTGGAGAGCAGGAAATACTTTCAAGCGTAGCAGTCCGGAGCCCACCAGGAGAACAAGGGAGTACAATTTAAGTTTTAGCTTTCAAATTCTTTGTTTTGTCTATTTGAAGTCAGGAGCCCGCCTGGACAGCAGGGAATACATTTTAAGTCAGCAGTCAGGAGCCCGCCTGGAGAGCAGGGAATACTTTCAAGCGCAGCAGTCAGGAGCCCTCCTGGAGAACAGGGGAGTATTATTTAAGTTTTATCTTTCAAACTCTTTGTATTGTCTATGTTGAAGTCAGGAGCCCGCCTGGAGAGCAGGGAATACATTTCAAGTCAGCAATCAGGAGCCTGCCTGGAAAGCAAGGAATACATTCAAGCGTAGCAGTCAGAAGCCCGCCTGGAGAACAAGGGAGTACAATTTAAATTTTAGCTTTCAAATTCTTTGTTTTGTCTATGTTGAAGTCAGGAGCCCGCCGGAGAGCAGGGAATACATTCAAGCGTAGTAGTGAGGAGCCCGCCTGGAGAACAAGGGAGTACAATTTAAATTTTAGCTTTCAAATTCTTTGTTTTGTCTATGTTGAAGTCAGGAGCCCGCCGGAGAGCAGGGAATACATTTCAAGTCAGCAATCAGGAGCCTGCCTGGAAAGCAAGGAATACATTCAAGCGCAGCAGTCAGGAGCCCTCCTGTAGAATAAGGGAGTACAATTTAAATTTTAGCTTTCAAATTCTTTGTTTTGTCTATGTTAAAGTCAGGAGCCCGCCGGAGAGCATGGAATACATTTCAAGTTGAAGTCAGGAGCCCGCCTGGAGAGCAGGAAATACTTTCAAGCATAGCAGTCAGGAGCCCGCCTGGAGAACAAGGGAGTACAATTTAAGTTTTAGCTTTCAAATTCTTTGTTTTGTCTATTTGAAGTCAGGAGCCCGCCTGTACAGCAGGGAATACATTTTAAGTAAGCAGTCAGGAGCCCGCCTGGAGAGCAGGGAATACTTTCAAGCGCAGCAGTCAGAAGCCCGCCTGGAGAACAAGGGAGTATTATTTAAGTTTTATCTTTCAAACTCTTTGTATTGTCTATGTTGAAGTCAGGAGCCCGCCTGGAGAGCAGGGAATACATTTCAAGTTGAAGTCAAGAGCCCGCCTGGAGGGCAGGGAATACTTTCAAACGTAGCAGTCAGGAGCCCGCCTAGAGAATAAGGGAGTACAATTTAAGTTTTAGCTTTCAAATTCTTTGTTTTGTCTATTTGAAGTCAGGATCCCACCTGGAGAGTAGGGAATACATTCAAGCGTAGCAGTCAGGAGCCCGCCTGGAGAACAAGGGAGTACAATTTAAATTTTAGCTTTCAAATTCTTTGTTTTGTCTATGTTGAAGTCAGGAGCCCGCCGGAGAGCAGGGAATACATTTCAAGTCAGCAATCAGGAGCCTGCCTGGAAAGCAAGGAATATATTCAAGCGCAGCAGTCAGGAGCCCGCCTGGAGAATAAGGGAGTACAATTTAAATTTTAGCTTTCAAATTCTTTGTTTTGTCTATGTTAAAGTCAGGAGCCCGCCGGAGAGCAGGGAATACATTTCAAGTTGAAGTCAGGAGCCCGCCTGGAGAGCAGGAAATACTTTCAAGCATAGCAGTCAGGAGCCCGCCTGGAGAACAAGGGAGTACAATTTAAGTTTTAGCTTTCAAATTCTTTGTTTTGTCTATTTGAAGTCAGGAGTCCGCCTGGAGAGCAGGGAATACTTTCAAGCGCAGCAGTCAGGAGCCCGCCTGGAGAACAAAGGAGTACAATTTAAATTTTAGCTTTCAAACTCTTTGTTTTGTCTATGTTGAAGTCAGGAGCCCACCGGAGAGCAGGGAATACATTTCAAGTTGAAGTTAGGAGCCCGCCTGGAGAGCAGGAAATACTTTCAAGCATAGCAGTCAGGAGCCCGCCTGGAGAACAAGGGAGTACAATTTAAGTTTTAGCTTTCAAATTCTTTGTTTTGTCTATTTGAAGTCAGGAGCCCGCCTGGAGAGCAAGGAATACATTTCAAGTAAGCAATCAGAAGCCCGCCTCAGGGAATACTTTCAAGCGCAGCAGTCAGGAGCCCGCCTTGAGAACAAGGGAGTACAATTTAAGTTTTATCTTTCAAACTCTTTGTTTTGTCTATGTTGAAGTCAGGAGCCCGCCTGGAGAGCAGGGAATACATTTCAAGTTGAAGTCAGGAGCCCGCCTGGAGAGCAGGGAATACTTTCAAGCACAGCAGTCAGGAGCCCGCCTGAAGAACAAGGGAGTATTATTTAAGTTTTATCTTTCAAACTCTTTGTATTATCTATGTTGAAGTCAGGAGCCCGCCTGGAGAGCAGGGAATACATTTCAAGTCAGCAATCAGGAGCCTGCCTGGAAAGCAAGGAATACATTCAAGCGTAGCAGTCAGAAGCCCGCCTGGAGAACAAGGGAGTACAATTTAAATTTTAGCTTTCAAATTCTTTGTTTTGTCTATGTTGAAGTCAGGAGCCCGCCTGGAGAGCAGGGAATACTTTCAAGCGTAGCAGTCAGGAGCCCGCCTGGAGACGAAGGGAGTACAATTTAAGTTTTAGCTTTCAAATTCTTTGTTTTGTCTATTTGAATTCAGGAGCCCGCCTGGACAGCAGGGAATACATTTCAAGTCAGCAATCAGGAGCCTGCCTGGAAAGCAAGGAATACATTCAAGCGTAGCAGTCAGAAGCCCGCCTGGAGAACAAGGGAGTACAATTTAAATTTTAGCTTTCAAATTCTTTGTTTTGTCTATGTTGAAGTCAGGAGCCCGCCGGAGAGCAGGGAATACATTTCAAGTTGAAGTCAGGAGCCCGCCTGGAGAGCATGAAATACTTTCAAGCGTAGCAGTCCGGAGCCCACCAGGAGAACAAGGGAGTACAATTTAAGTTTTAGCTTTCAAATTCTTTGTTTTGTCTATTTGAAGTCAGGAGCCCGCCTGGACAGCTGGGAATACATTTTAAGTCAGCAGTCAGGAGCCCGCCTGGAGAGCAGGGAATACTTTCAAGCGCAGCAGTCAGGAGCCCGCCTGGAGAACTGGGGAGTATTATTTAGGTTTTATCTTTCAAACTCTTTGTATTGTCTATGTTGAAGTCAGGAGCCCTCCTGGAGAGCAGGGAATACATTTCAAGTCAGCAATCAGGAGCCTGCCTGGAAAGCAAGGAATACATTCAAGCGTAGCAGTCAGAAGCCCGCCTGGAGAACAAGGGAGTACAATTTAAATTTTAGCTTTCAAATTCTTTGTTTTGTCTATGTTGAAGTCAGGAGCCCGCCTGGAGAGCAGGGAATACTTTCAAGCGTAGCAGTCAGGAGCCCGCCTGGAGACGAAGGGAGTACAATTTAAGTTTTAGCTTTCAAATTCTTTGTTTTGTCTATTTGAATTCAGGAGCCCGCCTGGACAGCAGGGAATACATTTCAAGTCAGCAATCAGGAGCCTGCCTGGAAAGCAAGGAATACATTCAAGCGTAGCAGTCAGAAGCCCGCCTGGAGAACAAGGGAGTACAATTTAAATTTTAGCTTTCAAATTCTTTGTTTTGTCTATGTTGAAGTCAGGAGCCCGCCGGAGAGCAGGGAATACATTTCAAGTTGAAGTCAGGAGCCCGCCTGGAGAGCATGAAATACTTTCAAGCGTAGCAGTCCGGAGCCCACCAGGAGAACAAGGGAGTACAATTTAAGTTTTAGCTTTCAAATTCTTTGTTTTGTCTATTTGAAGTCAGGAGCCCGCCTGGACAGCTGGGAATACATTTTAAGTCAGCAGTCAGGAGCCCGCCTGGAGAGCAGGGAATACTTTCAAGCGCAGCAGTCAGGAGCCCGCCTGGAGAACTGGGGAGTATTATTTAGGTTTTATCTTTCAAACTCTTTGTATTGTCTATGTTGAAGTCAGGAGCCCTCCTGGAGAGCAGGGAATACATTTCAAGTCAGCAATCAGGAGCCTGCCTGGAAAGCAAGGAATACATTCAAGCGTAGCAGTCAGAAGCCCGCCTAGAGAACAAGGGAGTACAATTTAAATTTTAGCTTTCAAATTCTTTGTTTTGTCTATGTTGAAGTCAGGAGCCCGCCGGAGAGCAGGGAATACATTCAAGCGTAGTAGTGAGGAGCCCGCCTGGAGAACAAGGGAGTACAATTTAAATTTTAGCTTTCAAATTCTTTGTTTTGTCTATGTTGAAGTCAGGAGCCCGCCGGAGAGCAGGGAATACATTTCAAGTCAGCAATCAGGAGCCTGCCTGGAAAGCAAGGAATACATTCAAGCGCAGCAGTCAGGAGCCCTCCTGTAGAATAAGGGAGTACAATTTAAATTTTAGCTTTCAAATTCTTTGTTTTGTCTATGTTAAAGTCAGGAGCCCGCCGGAGAGCATGGAATACATTTCAAGTTGAAGTCAGGAGCCCGCCTGGAGAGCAGGAAATACTTTCAAGCATAGCAGTCAGGAGCCCGCCTGGAGAACAAGGGAGTACAATTTAAGTTTTAGCTTTCAAATTCTTTGTTTTGTCTATTTGAAGTCAGGAGCCCGCCTGTACAGCAGGGAATACATTTTAAGTAAGCAGTCAGGAGCCCGCTTGGAGAGCAGGGAATACTTTCAAACGCAGCAGTCAGAAGCCCGCCTGGAGAACAAGGGAGTATTATTTAAGTTTTATCTTTCAAACTCTTTGTATTGTCTATGTTGAAGTCAGGAGCCCGCCTGGAGAGCAGGGAATACATTTCAAGTTGAAGTCAAGAGCCCGCCTGGAGGGCAGGGAATACTTTCAAACGTAGCAGTCAGGAGCCCGCCTAGAGAATAAGGGAGTACAATTTAAGTTTTAGCTTTCAAATTCTTTGTTTTGTCTATTTGAAGTCAGGATCCCACCTGGAGAGTAGGGAATACATTCAAGCGTAGCAGTCAGGAGCCCGCCTGGAGAACAAGGGAGTACAATTTAAATTTTAGCTTTCAAATTCTTTGTTTTGTCTATGTTGAAGTCAGGAGCCCGCCGGAGAGCAGGGAATACATTTCAAGTCAGCAATCAGGAGCCTGCCTGGAAAGCAAGGAATATATTCAAGCGCAGCAGTCAGGAGCCCGCCTGGAGAATAAGGGAGTACAATTTAAATTTTAGCTTTCAAATTCTTTGTTTTGTCTATGTTAAAGTCAGGAGCCCGCCGGAGAGCAGGGAATACATTTCAAGTTGAAGTCAGGAGCCCGCCTGGAGAGCAGGAAATACTTTCAAGCATAGCAGTCAGGAGCCCGCCTGGAGAACAAGGGAGTACAATTTAAGTTTTAGCTTTCAAATTCTTTGTTTTGTCTATTTGAAGTCAGGAGCCCACCGGAGAGCAGGGAATACATTTCAAGTTGAAGTTAGGAGCCCGCCTGGAGAGCAGGAAATACTTTCAAGCATAGCAGTAAGGAGCCCGCCTGGAGAACAAGGGAGTACAATTTAAGTTTTAGCTTTCAAATTCTTTGTTTTGTCTATTTGAAGTCAGGAGCCCGCTTGCAGAGCAAGGAATACATTTCAAGTAAGCAATTAGAAGCCCGCCTCAGGGAATACTTTCAAGCGCAGCAGTCAGGAGCCCGCCTTGAGAACAAGGGAGTACAATTTAAGTTTTATCTTTCAAACTCTTTGTTTTGTCTATGTTGAAGTCAGGAGCCCGCCTGGAGAGCAGGGAATACATTTCAAGTTGAAGTCAGGAGCCCGCCTGGAGAGCAGAGAATACTTTCAAGCGCAGCAGTCAGGAGCCCGCCTGGAGAACAGGGGAGTATTATTTAAGTTTTATCTTTCAAACTCTTTGTATTGTCTATGTTGAAGTCAGGAGCCCGCCTGGAGAGCAGGGAATACATTTCAAGTCAGCAATCAGGAGCCTGCCTGGAAAGCAAGGAATACATTCAAGCGTAGCAGTCAGAAGCCCGCCTGGAGAACAAGGGAGTACAATTTAAATTTTAGCTTTCAAATTCTTTGTTTTGTCTATGTTGAAGTCAGGAGCCCGCCTGGAGAGCAGGGAATACTTTCAAGCGTAGCAGTCAGGAGCCCGCCTGGAGACGAAGGGAGTACAATTTAAGTTTTAGCTTTCAAATTCTTTGTTTTGTCTATTTGAATTCAGGAGCCCGCCTGGACAGCAGGGAATACATTTCAAGTCAGCAATCAGGAGCCTGCCTGGAAAGCAAGGAATACATTCAAGCGTAGCAGTCAGAAGCCCGCCTGGAGAACAAGGGAGTACAATTTAAATTTTAGCTTTCAAATTCTTTGTTTTGTCTATGTTGAAGTCAGGAGCCCGCCGGAGAGCAGGGAATACATTTCAAGTTGAAGTCAGGAGCCCGCCTGGAGAGCAGGAAATACTTTCAAGCGTAGCAGTCCGGAGCCCACCAGGAGAACAAGGGAGTACAATTTAAGTTTTAGCTTTCAAATTCTTTGTTTTGTCTATTTGAAGTCAGGAGCCCGCCTGGACAGCAGGGAATACATTTTAAGTCAGCAGTCAGGAGCCCGCCTGGAGAGCAGGGAATACTTTCAAGCGCAGCAGTCAGGAACCCGCCTGGAGAACAGGGGAGTATTATTTAAGTTATATCTTTCAAACTCTTTGTATTGTCTATGTTGAAGTCAGGAGCCCGCCTGGAGAGTAGGGAATACATTTCAAGTCAGCAATCAGGAGCCTGCCTGGAAAGCAAGGAATACATTCAAGCGTAGCAGTCAGAAGCCCGCCTGGAGAACAAGGGAGTACAATTTAAATTTTAGCTTTCAAATTCTTTGTTTTGTCTATGTTGAAGTCAGGAGCCCGCCGGAGAGCAGGGAATACATTCAAGCGTAGTAGTGAGGAGCCCGCCTGGAGAACAAGGGAGTACAATTTAAATTTTAGCTTTCAAATTCTTTGTTTTGTCTATGTTGAAGTCAGGAGCCCGCCGGAGAGCAGGGAATACATTTCAAGTCAGCAATCAGGAGCCTGCCTGGAAAGCAAGGAATACATTCAAGCGCAGCAGTCAGGAGCCCTCCTGTAGAATAAGGGAGTACAATTTAAATTTTAGCTTTCAAATTCTTTGTTTTGTCTATGTTAAAGTCAGGAGCCCGCCGGAGAGCATGGAATACATTTCAAGTTGAAGTCAGGAGCCCGCCTGGAGAGCAGGAAATACTTTCAAGCATAGCAGTCAGGAGCCCGCCTGGAGAACAAGGAAGTACAATTTAAGTTTTAGCTTTCAAATTCTTTGTTTTGTCTATTTGAAGTCAGGAGCCCGCCTGTACAGCAGGGAATACATTTTAAGTAAGCAGTCAGGAGCCCGTCTGGAGAGCAGGGAATACTTTCAAACGCAGCAGTCAGAAGCCCGCCTGGAGAACAAGGGAGTATTATTTAAGTTTTATCTTTCAAACTCTTTGTATTGTCTATGTTGAAGTCAGGAGCCCGCCTGGAGAGCAGGGAATACATTTCAAGTTGAAGTCAAGAGCCCGCCTGGAGGGCAGGGAATACTTTCAAACGTAGCAGTCAGGAGCCCGCCTAGAGAATAAGGGAGTACAATTTAAATTTTAGCTTTCAAATTCTTTGTTTTGTCTATGTTGAAGTCAGGAGCCCGCCGGAGAGCAGGGAATACATTTCAAGTCAGCAATCAGGAGCCTGCCTGGAAAGCAAGGAATATATTCAAGCGCAGCAGTCAGGAGCCCGCCTGGAGAATAAGGGAGTACAATTTAAATTTTAGCTTTCAAATTCTTTGTTTTGTCTATGTTAAAGTCAGGAGCCCGCCGGAGAGCAGGGAATACATTTCAAGTTGAAGTCAGGAGCCCGCCTGGAGAGCAGGAAATACTTTCAAGCATAGCAGTCAGGAGCCCGCCTGGAGAACAAGGGAGTACAATTTAAGTTTTAGCTTTCAAATTCTTTGTTTTGTCTATTTGAAGTCAGGAGTCCGCCTGGAGAGCAGGGAATACTTTCAAGCGCAGCAGTCAGGAGCCCGCCTGGAGAACAAAGGAGTACAATTTAAATTTTAGCTTTCAAACTCTTTGTTTTGTCTATGTTGAAGTCAGGAGCCCACCGGAGAGCAGGGAATACATTTCAAGTTGAAGTTAGGAGCCCGCCTGGAGAGCAGGAAATACTTTCAAGCATAGCAGTCAGGAGCCCGCCTGGAGAACAAGGGAGTACAATTTAAGTTTTAGCTTTCAAATTCTTTGTTTTGTCTATTTGAAGTCAGGAGCCCGCCTGGAGAGCAAGGAATACATTTCAAGTAAGCAATCAGAAGCCCGCCTCAGGGAATACTTTCAAGCGCAGCAGTCAGGAGCCCGCCTTGAGAACAAGGGAGTACAATTTAAGTTTTATCTTTCAAACTCTTTGTTTTGTCTATGTTGAAGTCAGGAGCCCGCCTGGAGAGGAGGGAATACATTTCAAGTTGAAGTCAGGAGCCCGCCTGGAGAGCAGGGAATACTTTCAAGCGCAGCAGTCAGGAGCCCGCCTGGAGAACAGGGGAGTATTATTTAAGTTTTATCTTTCAAACTCTTTGTATTGTCTATGTTGAAGTCAGGAGCCCGCCTGGAGAGCAGGGAATACATTTCAAGTCAGCAATCAGGAGCCTGCCTGGAAAGCAAGGAATACATTCAAGCGTAGCAGTCAGAAGCCCGCCTGGAGAACAAGGGAGTACAATTTAAATTTTAGCTTTCAAATTCTTTGTTTTGTCTATGTTGAAGTCAGGAGCCCGCCTGGAGAGCAGGGAATACTTTCAAGCGTAGCAGTCAGGAGCCCGCCTGGAGACGAAGGGAGTACAATTTAAGTTTTAGCTTTCAAATTCTTTGTTTTGTCTATTTGAATTCAGGAGCCCGCCTGGACAGCAGGGAATACATTTCAAGTCAGCAATCAGGAGCCTGCCTGGAAAGCAAGGAATACATTCAAGCGTAGCAGTCAGAAGCCCGCCTGGAGAACAAGGGAGTACAATTTAAATTTTAGCTTTCAAATTCTTTGTTTTGTCTATGTTGAAGTCAGGAGCCCGCCGGAGAGCAGGGAATACATTTCAAGTTGAAGTCAGGAGCCCGCCTGGAGAGCAGGAAATACTTTCAAGCGTAGCAATCCGGAGCCCACCAGGAGAACAAGGGAGTACAATTTAAGTTTTAGCTTTCAAATTCTTTGTTTTGTCTATTTGAAGTCAGGAGCCCGCCTGGACAGCAGGGAATACATTTTAAGTCAGCAGTCAGGAGCCCGCCTGGAGAGCAGGGAATACTTTCAAGCGCAGCAGTCAGGAACCCGCCTGTAGAACAGGGGAGTATTATTTAAGTTTTATCTTTCAAACTCTTTGTATTGTCTATGTTGAAGTCAGGAGCCCGCCTGGAGAGCAGGGAATACATTTCAAGTCAGCAATCAGGAGCCTGCCTGGAAAGCAAGGAATACATTCAAGCGTAGCAGTCAGAAGCCCGCCTGGAGAACAAGGGAGTACAATTTAAATTTTAGCTTTCAAATTCTTTGTTTTGTCTATGTTGAAGTCAGGAGCCCGCCGGAGAGCAGGGAATACATTCAAGCGTAGTAGTGAGGAGCCCGCCTGGAGAACAAGGGAGTACAATTTAAATTTTAGCTTTCAAATTCTTTGTTTTGTCTATGTTGAAGTCAGGAGCCCGCCGGAGAGCAGGGAATACATTTCAAGTCAGCAATCAGGAGCCTGCCTGGAAAGCAAGGAATACATTCAAGCGCAGCAGTCAGGAGCCCTCCTGTAGAATAAGGGAGTACAATTTAAATTTTAGCTTTCAAATTCTTTGTTTTGTCTATGTTAAAGTCAGGAGCCCGCCGGAGAGCATGGAATACATTTCAAGTTGAAGTCAGGAGCCCGCCTGGAGAGCAGGAAATACTTTCAAGCATAGCAGTTAGGAGCCCGCCTGGAGAACAAGGGAGTACAATTTAAGTTTTAGCTTTCAAATTCTTTGTTTTGTCTATTTGAATTCAGGAGCCCGCCTGGACAGCAGGGAATACATTTCAAGTCAGCAATCAGGAGCCTGCCTGGAAAGCAAGGAATACATTCAAGCGTAGCAGTCAGAAGCCCGCCTGGAGAACAAGGGAGTACAATTTAAATTTTAGCTTTCAAATTCTTTGTTTTGTCTATGTTGAAGTCAGGAGCCCGCCTGGAGAGCAGGGAATACTTTCAAGCGTAGCAGTCAGGAGCCCGCCTGGAGACGAAGGGAGTACAATTTAAGTTTTAGCTTTCAAATTCTTTGTTTTGTCTATTTGAATTCAGGAGCCCGCCTGGACAGCAGGGAATACATTTCAAGTCAGCAATCAGGAGCCTGCCTGGAAAGCAAGGAATACATTCAAGCGTAGCAGTCAGAAGCCCGCCTGGAGAACAAGGGAGTACAATTTAAATTTTAGCTTTCAAATTCTTTGTTTTGTCTATGTTGAAGTCAGGAGCCCGCCGGAGAGCAGGGAATACATTTCAAGTTGAAGTCAGGAGCCCGCCTGGAGAGCAGGAAATACTTTCAAGCATAGCAGTCAGGAGCCCGCCTGGAGAACAAGGGAGTACAATTTAAGTTTTAGCTTTCAAATTCTTTGTTTTGTCTATTTGAAGTCAGGAGCCCGCCTGGAGAGCAAGGAATACATTTCAAGTAAGCAATCAGAAGCCCGCCTCAGGGAATACTTTCAAGCGCAGCAGTCAGGAGCCCGCCTTGAGAACAAGGGAGTACAATTTAAGTTTTATCTTTCAAACTCTTTGTTTTGTCTATGTTGAAGTCAGGAGCCCGCCTGGAGAGGAGGGAATACATTTCAAGTTGAAGTCAGGAGCCCGCCTGGAGAGCAGGGAATACTTTCAAGCGCAGCAGTCAGGAGCCCGCCTGGAGAACAGGGGAGTATTATTTAAGTTTTATCTTTCAAACTCTTTGTATTGTCTATGTTGAAGTCAGGAGCCCGCCTGGAGAGCAGGGAATACATTTCAAGTCAGCAATCAGGAGCCTGCCTGGAAAGCAAGGAATACATTCAAGCGTAGCAGTCAGAAGCCCGCCTGGAGAACAAGGGAGTACAATTTAAATTTTAGCTTTCAAATTCTTTGTTTTGTCTATGTTGAAGTCAGGAGCCCGCCTGGAGAGCAGGGAATACTTTCAAAGCGTAGCAGTCAGGAGCCCGCCTGGAGACGAAGGGAGTACAATTTAAGTTTTAGCTTTCAAATTCTTTGTTTTGTCTATTTGAATTCAGGAGCCCGCCTGGACAGCAGGGAATACATTTCAAGTCAGCAATCAGGAGCCTGCCTGGAAAGCAAGGAATACATTCAAGCGTAGCAGTCAGAAGCCCGCCTGGAGAACAAGGGAGTACAATTTAAATTTTAGCTTTCAAATTCTTTGTTTTGTCTATGTTGAAGTCAGGAGCCCGCCGGAGAGCAGGGAATACATTTCAAGTTGAAGTCAGGAGCCCGCCTGGAGAGCAGGGAATACTTTCAAGCGTAGCAGTCAGGAGCCCGTCTGGAGAACAAGGGAGTACAATTTAAGTTTTAGCTTTCAAATTCTTTGTTTTGTCTATTTGAAGTCAGGAGCCCGCCTGGAGAGCAAGGAATACATTTCAAGTAAGCAATCAGAAGCCCGCCTCAGGGAATACTTTCAAGCGCAGCAGTCAGGAGCCCGCCTTGAGAACAAGGGAGTACAATTTAAGTTTTATCTTTCAAACTCTTTGTTTTGTCTATGTTGAAGTCAGGAGCCCGCCTGGAGAGGAGGGAATACATTTCAAGTTGAAGTCAGGAGCCCGCCTGGAGAGCAGGGAATACTTTCAAGCGCAGCAGTCAGGAGCCCGCCTGGAGAACAGGGGAGTATTATTTAAGTTTTATCTTTCAAACTCTTTGTATTGTCTATGTTGAAGTCAGGAGCCCGCCTGGAGAGCAGGGAATACATTTCAAGTCAGCAATCAGGAGCCTGCCTGGAAAGCAAGGAATACATTCAAGCGTAGCAGTCAGAAGCCCGCCTGGAGAACAAGGGAGTACAATTTAAATTTTAGCTTTCAAATTCTTTGTTTTGTCTATGTTGAAGTCAGGAGCCCGCCTGGAGAGCAGGGAATACTTTCAAAGCGTAGCAGTCAGGAGCCCGCCTGGAGACGAAGGGAGTACAATTTAAGTTTTAGCTTTCAAATTCTTTGTTTTGTCTATTTGAATTCAGGAGCCCGCCTGGACAGCAGGGAATACATTTCAAGTCAGCAATCAGGAGCCTGCCTGGAAAGCAAGGAATACATTCAAGCGTAGCAGTCAGAAGCCCGCCTAGAGAACAAGGGAGTGCAATTTAAATTTTAGCTTTCAAATTCTTTGTTTTGTCTATGTTGAAGTCAGGAGCCCGCCGGAGAGCAGGGAATACATTTCAAGTTGAAGTCAGGAGCCCACCTGGAGAGCAGGAAATACTTTCAAGCATAGCAGTCAGGAGCCCGCCTGGAGAACAAGGGAGTACAATTTAAGTTTTAGCTTTCAAATTCTTTGTTTTGTCTATTTGAAGTCAGGAGCCCGCCTGGACAGCAGGGAATACATTTTAAGTCAGCAGTCAGGAGCCCGCCTGGAGAGCAGGGAATACTATCAAGCGCAGCAGTCAGGAGCCCGCCTGGAGAACAGGGGAGTATTATTTAAGTTTTATCTTTCAAACTCTTTGTATTGTCTATGTTGAAGTCAGGAGCCCGCCTGGAGAGCAGGGAATACATTTCAAGTCAGCAATCAGGAGCCTGCCTGGAAAGCAAGGAATACATTCAAGCGTAGCAGTCAGAAGCCCGCCTGGAGAACAAGGGAGTACAATTTAAATTTTAGCTTTCAAATTCTTTGTTTTGTCTATGTTGAAGTCAGGAGCCCGCCGGAGAGCAGGGAATACATTCAAGCGTAGTAGTGAGGAGCCCGCCTGGAGAACAAGGGAGTACAATTTAAATTTTAGCTTTCAAATTCTTTGTTTTGTCTATGTTGAAGTCAGGAGCCCGCCGGAGAGCAGGGAATACATTTCAAGTCAGCAATCAGGAGCCTGCCTGGAAAGCAAGGAATACATTCAAGCGCAGCAGTCAGGAGCCCTCCTGTAGAATAAGGGAGTACAATTTAAATTTTAGCTTTCAAATTCTTTGTTTTGTCTATGTTAAAGTCAGGAGCCCGCCGGAGAGCATGGAATACATTTCAAGTTGAAGTCAGGAGCCCGCCTGGAGAGCAGGAAATACTTTCAAGCATAGCAGTCAGGAGCCCGCCTGGAGAACAAGGGAGTACAATTTAAGTTTTAGCTTTCAAATTCTTTGTTTTGTCTATTTGAAGTCAGGAGCCCGCCTGTACAGCAGGGAATACATTTTAAGTAAGCAGTCAGGAGCCCGCCTGGAGAGCAGGGAATACTTTCAAGCGCAGCAGTCAGAAGCCCGCCTGGAGAACAAGGGAGTATTATTTAAGTTTTATCTTTCAAACTCTTTGTATTGTCTATGTTGAAGTCAGGAGCCCGCCTGGAGAGCAGGGAATACATTTCAAGTTGAAGTCAAGAGCCCACCTGGAGGGCAGGGAATACTTTCAAGCGTAGCAGTCAGGAGCTCGCCTAGAGAATAAGGGAGTACAATTTAAGTTTTAGCTTTCAAATTCTTTGTTTTGTCTATTTGAAGTCAGGATCCCACCTGGAGAGTAGGGAATACATTCAAGCGTAGCAGTCAGGAGCCCGCCTGGAGAACAAGGGAGTACAATTTAAATTTTAGCTTTCAAATTCTTTGTTTTGTCTATGTTGAAGTCAGGAGCCCGCCGGAGAGCAGGGAATACATTTCAAGTCAGCAATCAGGAGCCTGCCTGGAAAGCAAGGAATATATTCAAGCGCAGCAGTCAGGAGCCCGCCTGGAGAATAAGGGAGTACAATTTAAATTTTAGCTTTCAAATTCTTTGTTTTGTCTATGTTAAAGTCAGGAGCCCGCCGGAGAGCAGGGAATACATTTCAAGTTGAAGTCAGGAGCCCGCCTGGAGAGCAGGAAATACTTTCAAGCATAGCAGTCAGGAGCCCGCCTGGAGAACAAGGGAGTACAATTTAACTTTTAGCTTTCAAATTCTTTGTTTTGTCTATTTGAAGTCAGGAGTCCGCCTGGAGAGCAGGGAATACTTTCAAGCGCAGCAGTCAGGAGCCCGCCTGGAGAACAAAGGAGTACAATTTAAATTTTAGCTTTCAAACTCTTTGTTTTGTCTATGTTGAAGTCAGGAGCCCACCGGAGAGCAGGGAATACATTTCAAGTTGAAGTTAGGAGCCCGCCTGGAGAGCAGGAAATACTTTCAAGCATAGCAGTCAGGAGCCCGCCTGGAGAACAAGGGAGTACAATTTAAGTTTTAGCTTTCAAATTATTTGTTTTGTCTATTTGAAGTCAGGAGCCCGCCTGGAGAGCAAGGAATACATTTCAAGTAAGCAATCAGAAGCCCGCCTCAGGGAATACTTTCAAGCGCAGCAGTCAGGAGCCCGCCTTGAGAACAAGGGAGTACAATTTAAGTTTTATCTTTCAAATTCTTTGTTTTGTCTATGTTGAAGTCAGGAGCCCGCCTGGAGAGCAGGGAATACATTTCAAGTTGAAGTCAGGAGCCCGCCTGGAGAGCAGGGAATACTTTCAAGCGTAGCAGTCAGGAGCCCTCCTGGAGAACAAGGGAGTACAATTTAAGTTTTAGCTTTCAAATTCTTTGTTTTGTCTATTTGAAGTCAGGAGCCCGCCTGGACAGTAGGGAATACATTTCAAGTCAGCAATCAGGAGCCTGCCTAAAAAGCAAGGAATACATTCAAGCGTAGCAGTCAGAAGCCCGCCTGGAGAACAAGGGAGTACAATTTAAATTTTAGCTTTCAAATTCTTTGTTTTGTCTATGTTGAAGTCAGGAGCCCGCCGGAGAGCAGGGAATACATTTCAAGTTGAAGTCAGGAGCCCGCCTGGAGAGCAGGAAATACTTTCAAGCGTAGCAGTCCGGAGCCCGCCAGGAGAACAAGGGAGTACAATTTAAGTTTTAGCTTTCAAATTCTTTGCTTTGTCTATTTGAAGTCAGGAGCCCGCCTGGAGAGCAAGGAATACATTTCAAGTCAGCAATCAGAAGCCCGCCTGGAGAGCAGGGAATACTTTCAAGCGCAGCAGTCAGGAGCCCGCCTGGAGAACAAGGGAGTACAATTTAAGTTTTATCTTTCAAACTCTTTGTTTTGTCTATGTTGAAGTCAGGAGCCCGCCTGGAGTGCAGGGAATACATTTCAAGTTGAAGTCAGGAGCCCGCCTGGAGAGCAGGGAATACTTTCAAGCGTAGCAGTCAGGAGACCTCCTGGAGAACAAGGGAGTACAATTTAAGTTTTAGCTTTCAAATTCTTTGTTTTGTCTATTTGAAGTCAGGAGCCCGCCTAGACAGCAGGGAATTCATTTCAAGTCAGCAATCAGGAGCCTGCCTAGAAAGCAAGGAATACATTCAAGCGTAGCAGTCAGAATCCCGCCTGGAGAACAAGGGAGTACAATTTAAATTTTAACTTTCAAATTCTTTGTTTTGTCTATGTTGAAGTCAGGAGCCCGCCGGAGAGCAGGGAATACATTTCAAGTTGAAGTCAGGAGCCCGCCTGGAGAGCAGGAAATACTTTCAAGCGTAGCAGTCCGGAGCCTGCCTGGAGAACAAGGGAGTACAATTTAAGTTTTAGGTTTCAAATTCTTTGTTTTGTCTATTTGAAGTCAGGAGCCCGCCTGGACAGCAGGGAATACATTTTGAGTCAGCAGTCAGGAGCCCGCCTGGAGAGCAGGGAATACTTTCAAGCGCAGTAGTCAAGAGCCTGCCTGGAGAACAAGGGAGTATTATTTAAGTTTTATCTTTCAAACTCTTTGTTTTGTCTATGTTGAAGTCAGGAGCCCGCCTGGAGAGCAAGGAATACTTTCAAGCGAAGCAGTCAGGAGCCCGCTTGGAGAATAAGGGAGTACAATTTAAGTTTTAGCTTTCAAATTCTTTGTTTTGTCTATTTGATGTCAGGAGCCCGCCTGGAGAGTAGGGAATACATTCAAGCGTAGCAGTCAGGAGCCTGCCTGGAGAACAAGGGAGTACAATTTAAATTTTAGCTTTCAAATTCTTTGTTTTGTCTATGTTGAAGTCAGGAGCCCGCCGGAGAGCAGGGAATACATTTCAAGTCAGCAATCAGGAGCCTGCCTGGAAAGCAAGGAATACATTCAAGCGCAGCAGTCAGGAGCCCACCTGGAGAACAAGGGAGTACAATTTAAATTTTTGCTTTCAAATTCTTTGTTTTGTCTATGTTGAAGTCAGGAGCCCGCTGGAGAGCAGGGAATACATTTCAAGTTGAAGTCAGGAGCCCGCCTGGAGAGCAGGAAATACTTTCAAGCATAGCAGTCAGGAGCCCGCCTGGAGAACAAGGGAGTACAATTTAAGTTTTAGCTTTCAAATTCTTTGTTTTGTCTATTTGAAGTCAGGAGCCCGCCTGTACAGCAGGGAATACATTTTAAGTAAGCAGTCAGGAGCCCGCCTGGAGAGCAGGGAATACTTTCAAGCGCAGCAGTCAGAAGCCCGCCTGGAGAACAAGGGAGTATTATTTAAGTTTTATCTTTCAAACTCTTTGTATTGTCTATGTTGAAGTCAGGAGCCCGCCTGGAGAGCAGGGAATACATTTCAAGTTGAAGTCAAGAGCCCACCTGGAGGGCAGGGAATACTTTCAAGCGTAGCAGTCAGGAGCTCGCCTAGAGAATAAGGGAGTACAATTTAAGTTTTAGCTTTCAAATTCTTTGTTTTGTCTATTTGAAGTCAGGATCCCACCTGGAGAGTAGGGAATACATTCAAGCGTAGCAGTCAGGAGCCCGCCTGGAGAACAAGGGAGTACAATTTAAATTTTAGCTTTCAAATTCTTTGTTTTGTCTATGTTGAAGTCAGGAGCCCGCCGGAGAGCAGGGAATACATTTCAAGTCAGCAATCAGGAGCCTGCCTGGAAAGCAAGGAATATATTCAAGCGCAGCAGTCAGGAGCCCGCCTGGAGAATAAGGGAGTACAATTTAAATTTTAGCTTTCAAATTCTTTGTTTTGTCTATGTTAAAGTCAGGAGCCCGCCGGAGAGCAGGGAATACATTTCAAGTTGAAGTCAGGAGCCCGCCTGGAGAGCAGGAAATACTTTCAAGCATAGCAGTCAGGAGCCCGCCTGGAGAACAAGGGAGTACAATTTAACTTTTAGCTTTCAAATTCTTTGTTTTGTCTATTTGAAGTCAGGAGTCCGCCTGGAGAGCAGGGAATACTTTCAAGCGCAGCAGTCAGGAGCCCGCCTGGAGAACAAAGGAGTACAATTTAAATTTTAGCTTTCAAACTCTTTGTTTTGTCTATGTTGAAGTCAGGAGCCCACCGGAGAGCAGGGAATACATTTCAAGTTGAAGTTAGGAGCCCGCCTGGAGAGCAGGAAATACTTTCAAGCATAGCAGTCAGGAGCCCGCCTGGAGAACAAGGGAGTACAATTTAAGTTTTAGCTTTCAAATTATTTGTTTTGTCTATTTGAAGTCAGGAGCCCGCCTGGAGAGCAAGGAATACATTTCAAGTAAGCAATCAGAAGCCCGCCTCAGGGAATACTTTCAAGCGCAGCAGTCAGGAGCCCGCCTTGAGAACAAGGGAGTACAATTTAAGTTTTATCTTTCAAATTCTTTGTTTTGTCTATGTTGAAGTCAGGAGCCCGCCTGGAGAGCAGGGAATACATTTCAAGTTGAAGTCAGGAGCCCGCCTGGAGAGCAGGGAATACTTTCAAGCGTAGCAGTCAGGAGCCCTCCTGGAGAACAAGGGAGTACAATTTAAGTTTTAGCTTTCAAATTCTTTGTTTTGTCTATTTGAAGTCAGGAGCCCGCCTGGACAGTAGGGAATACATTTCAAGTCAGCAATCAGGAGCCTGCCTAAAAAGCAAGGAATACATTCAAGCGTAGCAGTCAGAAGCCCGCCTGGAGAACAAGGGAGTACAATTTAAATTTTAGCTTTCAAATTCTTTGTTTTGTCTATGTTGAAGTCAGGAGCCCGCCGGAGAGCAGGGAATACATTTCAAGTTGAAGTCAGGAGCCCGCCTGGAGAGCAGGAAATACTTTCAAGCATAGCAGTCAGGAGCCCGCCTGGAGAACAAGGGAGTACAATTTAAGTTTTAGCTTTCAAATTCTTTGCTTTGTCTATTTGAAGTCAGGAGCCCGCCTGGAGAGCAAGGAATACATTTCAAGTCAGCAATCAGAAGCCCGCCTGGAGAGCAGGGAATACTTTCAAGCGCAGCAGTCAGGAGCCCGCCTGGAGAACAAGGGAGTACAATTTAAGTTTTATCTTTCAAACTCTTTGTTTTGTCTATGTTGAAGTCAGGAGCCCGCCTGGAGTGCAGGGAATACATTTCAAGTTGAAGTCAGGAGCCCGCCTGGAGAGCAGGGAATACTTTCAAGCGTAGCAGTCAGGAGACCTCCTGGAGAACAAGGGAGTACAATTTAAGTTTTAGCTTTCAAATTCTTTGTTTTGTCTATTTGAAGTCAGGAGCCCGCCTAGACAGCAGGGAATTCATTTCAAGTCAGCAATCAGGAGCCTGCCTAGAAAGCAAGGAATACATTCAAGCGTAGCAGTCAGAATCCCGCCTGGAGAACAAGGGAGTACAATTTAAATTTTAACTTTCAAATTCTTTGTTTTGTCTATGTTGAAGTCAGGAGCCCGCCGGAGAGCAGGGAATACATTTCAAGTTGAAGTCAGGAGCCCGCCTGGAGAGCAGGAAATACTTTCAAGCGTAGCAGTCCGGAGCCTGCCTGGAGAACAAGGGAGTACAATTTAAGTTTTAGGTTTCAAATTCTTTGTTTTGTCTATTTGAAGTCAGGAGCCCGCCTGGACAGCAGGGAATACATTTTGAGTCAGCAGTCAGGAGCCCGCCTGGAGAGCAGGGAATACTTTCAAGCGCAGTAGTCAAGAGCCTGCCTGGAGAACAAGGGAGTATTATTTAAGTTTTATCTTTCAAACTCTTTGTTTTGTCTATGTTGAAGTCAGGAGCCCGCCTGGAGAGCAAGGAATACTTTCAAGCGAAGCAGTCAGGAGCCCGCTTGGAGAATAAGGGAGTACAATTTAAGTTTTAGCTTTCAAATTCTTTGTTTTGTCTATTTGATGTCAGGAGCCCGCCTGGAGAGTAGGGAATACATTCAAGCGTAGCAGTCAGGAGCCTGCCTGGAGAACAAGGGAGTACAATTTAAATTTTAGCTTTCAAATTCTTTGTTTTGTCTATGTTGAAGTCAGGAGCCCGCCGGAGAGCAGGGAATACATTTCAAGTCAGCAATCAGGAGCCTGCCTGGAAAGCAAGGAATACATTCAAGCGCAGCAGTCAGGAGCCCACCTGGAGAACAAGGGAGTACAATTTAAATTTTTGCTTTCAAATTCTTTGTTTTGTCTATGTTGAAGTCAGGAGCCCGCTGGAGAGCAGGGAATACATTTCAAGTTGAAGTCAGGAGCCCGCCTGGAGAGCAGGAAATACTTTCAAGCATAGCAGTCAGGAGCCCGCCTGGAGAACAAGGGAGTACAATTTAAGTTTTAGCTTTCAAATTCTTTGTTTTGTCTATTTGAAGTCAGGAACCCGCCTGTAGAGCAGGGAATACATTTCAAGTCAGCAATCAGGAGCCCGCCTGGAGAGCAGGGAATACTTTCAAGCGCAGTAGTCAGGAGCCCGCCTGGAGAACAATGGAGTACAATTTAAGTTTTATCTTTCAAACTCTTTGTTTTGTCTATGTTGAAGTCAGGAGCCCGCCTGGAGAGCAGGGAATACATTTCAAGTTGAAGTCAGGAGCCCGCCTGGAGAGCAGGGAATACTTTCAAGCGTAGCAGTCAGGAGCCCGCTTCGAGAACAAGGGAGTACAATTTATGTTTTAGCTTTCAAATTCTTTGTTTTGTCTATTTGAAGTCAGGAGCCCGCCTGGAGAGCAGGAAAACATTCAAGCGTAGCAGTCAGGAGCCCACCTGGAGAACAAGGGAGTACAATTTAAATTTTAGCTTTCAAATTCTTTGTTTTGTCTATGTTGAAGTCAGGAGCCCGCCGGAGAGCAGGGAATACATTTCAAGTCAGCAATCAGGAGCCTGCCTGGATAGCAAGGAATACATTCAAGCGTAGCAGTCAGGAGCCCGCCTGGAGAACAAGGGAGTACAATTTAATTTTTAGCTTTCAAATTCTTTGTTTTGTCTATGTTGAAGTCAGGAGCCCGCCGGAGAGCAGGGAATATATTTCAAGTCAGCAATCAAGTGTCCGCCTGGAGAGCAGGAAATACATTCAAGCGTAGCAGTCAGGAGACCGCCTGGAGACCAAGGGAGTACAATTTTAATTTTTGCTTTCAAATTCTTTGTTTTGTCTATGTTGAAGTCAGGAGCCCGCCGGGAGAGCAGGGAATACATTTCAAGTTGAAGTCAGGAGCCCGCCTAGAAAGCAGGGAATACTTTCAAGTTGGCAGTCAGGAGCCCGCCTGGAGAACAAGGGGGTACAATTTAAGTTTTAGCTTTCAAATTCTTTGGTTTGTCTATGTTGAAGTCAGGAGACCGCCTGGAGAGCAGGGAATATATTTCAAGTTGATGTTAGGAGCCCGCCTGGAGAGTAGGGAATACTTTCAAGCGTAGCAGTCAGGAGCCCGCCTGGAGAACAAGGGAGTACAATTTAATTTTTAGCTTTCAAATTCTTTGTTTTGTCTATCTTGAAGTTAGGAGTCCGCCTGGAGAGCAGGGAGCGCTTTCAAGTTGAAGTCAGGAGCCCGCCTGGAAAGTAGGGAATACTTTCAAGTCAGCAATCAGGAGCCCTCCTGGAGAACAAGGGAGTACAATTCAAGTTTTAGCTTTCAAGTTCGTATTGATATTTGGTAATGTGATCCATTTTACACTTACATCGTTACCCAGTCACCAAGCCGGGGTAGAAACTTTTCTTTGTTTTGTCTATTTTTTTTTTGAAGTCAGGAGCCCGCCTGGAGAGGAGAGAATACATTTCAAGTTAGCAGCTAGGAGCCCTCCTGAATAGCAGGGAATACATTCAAGTTTAGCAGTCAGGAGCCCGCCTGGAGAGTAGGGAATACATTTAAGTTTAGCAGTCAGGAGCCCGCCTGGAGAGCATGGAATACATTTCAAGTTAGCAGTCAGGAGCCCGCCTGGAGAGCAGGGAATACATTCAAGTTTAGCAGTCAGGAGCCCGCCTGAAGAGCAGGGAATACATTTCAAGTTCAGCGGTCAGGAGCCCGCCTCTAGAGCAGGGAATACATTTCAAGTTAGCAGTCAGGGGCCCTGCCTGAAGAATAGGGTCAGTTTTTACTTTAGTCAAGCTTAGTTGATAGTTTTCCTAGTCTATTCTTTAGTTTACTTTCATCATTGCATCAATAGTACAAGTGGTTTACAATTTTGCTAACAACTCACAAATCTTCCTAGTGCAAACTGGGGCAGAAAAATTTTGTTGTTTTGTCTATTTTGTTATAATCAGGCGCCCACCTGGAGAACAAGGGGAGACAAATCAAGTTTCTAAGGAAAGCAGTTTCGAAGGAAGACAGTTCAAGTTTCAGGGGAAGTGATTCAAGGTGCAAGGGAAAACAGTGTCAAGTAACAAGAGAAGACGGTTCGAGTTCAACAGTCAGGCGTCCACCTGAAGAAAAGGAAAAGCATCTCAGATTACAATTCAAGTTAGCAACCAAATAATCTCGCGGCAAGAATGCAAGTCAATAGTCCAAGGTGATCAACAGAAATTAGTCACAATAAAGAAAAAGAGAGAAAGGCAAGAAATGAATCCAAATGCAGAAGTTGATGAAAGATGTGAACTGCTTAAGACATGGTGGAAGTCACAAGCACTACATGTCCGGTCTTGATCCAAAAGCTGTAGAAGAACGAGCTAGCACCTGCAGCTAACAAGCGCCAAGGTTCAAATCTAAAGTCTGCATGAAGAACCATTCAAGACTCAAGATCAAGCTTCAGAAGACTTATAGATAGGAACCTTGTAACTCGTAGTTGAAAGGTTTAGTTAGACTTTTTCATTTGATTTTTGATGTAATAACAGGGACCGCGGACCAGAACCTCGGCGGAACGGCACCTCGATCGGATCTCCACCTCGGCATACTCCGTCATCTCACTCATCTCTGAACTACACGTGGCTTGATTTCTTTATAGCCAAGGATATGTAGGCAGTCCAGATACCAGGGCTCGGTCACATTCCCCTCTCTCTTAGTTTTAGTTTCTCCAAATAAGGGTCAGGTCAAAAAAACCTGTCTAGTTAGTCTTTGTCTGAAAACTCTACGCGTTTCCACTCAAAGAGGGGCAGCTGTAGACATGTGATTTTTGACCCTCCCCAAGATTTTTTTTATATTAGCGTAAAATATTTAATTTAGGCATAATATAGATATTTTAAGTAATTTTGACTCTTTTACTTTATTTTATTACAAGAAAACAAAAAATCACAAAAATAGGTTCATTAATGTTTTGTAGTCATTTTTAATCTAAAAAATCTTTAAAAATATATATATACAACAATAGTATCGTATTTTTATTTTAATATGATATTGGAAAATACCAAATTAGATTTGCTTTAATGGTTAGTTTTATTTTAATAATTATTTGAATAGTAGGAATAATTAACAAATGGGCCCGTATTTTTAATCTCGTTCGCAGCGAAAGAATAGAACTTGGGCTGGAGCAACCCATTTTTAGGCCTAATTTTGGACCTAGCCCACAATTGTCAAGCCCATAATTCCTAGCCCATACCCCTTAACCTAAAAACCCTACCAAAAACCTACAATATAAAAAGAAGGCTGAAGACTAAAGGAGAGGAAACAGAAAAAAGGCTAAAAAGAAAAGTTGCGCAGCTTTTGTTTCAACAGGGACCCCCCATCGGATCTCTTCTTCACCAACGAAGAAAGCTTCTTCGTTTAAGAAGCTGGAACGAAAAGCAGCAAAAGCTGCGCATGATCGAAATGAAGAAGGCTGAAGAACCAAAAAAAAATGCAAAGGCTGCACATCTCAAAACCAACACTAGAGAACGCCACCCCACCCCCCTCGCGTCTATCTTCTTCAACCCTCCCCCCCCCCCCCCTCCCTCTGCGCATCGTTGTTCCTGTCCAAACGACCCTATGCTGTCGGCGATGCTGTTCTGTCCAAACGACCACAGCGCCACCTCCGTAACAGCCATGCACAATAGTAGCCGACCCTTCTTCATCCTCTCCTTCAGCATATAGCACCCCATCTCCGTCATCAACCACCGGCGACCACCATTGAAGCCGGCAAACACACACACACACACTGCTACCGTTCCACCATCCCACATTTGTCGCTACCATAATTGGCCGGAAATGCAGCAAAAACAGTGACAGAAACGTGAGAAGTTTCCAGTCATCGTCCCGTTCGAGGCCGTCGAGTTTGTTCGTTCGAGCTTGTTTGAGCTTCACGGAGAGGTTTCGAGTTCCGGTTAGCAGAGGTCTTGCTAGTGTTGTTGTTGTATTTCTCGGTCGAGTTCTAGTCATTTGTTGATATACTGTAATTTTGGCCATTTATGGAAAAGATCCGGCTGGGTTTTAATGTTTCGGCGATGTTGTTCGTTGGAGGCTTTATATTTGCTTGAATACTGAAGAACTATTGTTGCTATATTATGGCTGCTGCATATGCTGGCGAAGAAAATTGTTTACAGTAAAATACACGCGAGCATTGGTATTTCAAAGGCTGGCGTAAGTGGGGGTGGTAGTCTTTCTTCACATGTTGACAAGTTCTTTGAGGCATTATAAATTCTTATGTGGGAATCTCGTGCAAGACGTGAAGTAAATTAAAATAGAGGTAGTGATGGTTTGTTTCATGGACAATAAATTGCCTCTACTTCAGAAAGCATCATCATATTAATTTTGTCAAGGATTCAAGTTAAAGCAACAATTCCAAGTTGAATTTAGTGGCGAGCTGTTTGCCGAAATGGAAAGACTCTTGCAGTTTAACTCTTAAATGGCCAAAATAAAAAGAGTCGATTCGAGGCAGCCGAGGTCTTGTTGGCGATCTTGTGCATTTACGAGTTTCAAAGTTGTCCGGTAATTCAAATTTCAGATTCAATATTAAGGTCCGTTTCTGCTATTCTGTAAAGTTTTTCCTTGTACACTTATTGTGAAGTTTTTGATGATTATGGCTGTGCTAAAATCCGGGTGTGCATTTCATGTGACCCTACTATAATTTTAAATAATGATAGTAGAAATAAATATGTTATAAATTCGGGTGTGCATTTCATGTTACCCAAATCCAAATCTTAACAACGTCAAATAGAATATGTCTCAGACTGTGGGTGCATTTCATGTGGCACGGTCAAAAGATGTGTTTTGGTTGACGTTAAAATCTTCCTTAAAATGAATAAGAGCGGTTATAAAGTTAAAATGCATATAGGTTCAAAATGTTCTAAAATCATATAATAGGCCAATTATAACAGTTGAGCAACCGTGCTAGAACTACGGATCCGGAAATGCCTAACACCTTCTCCCGGGTTAACAGAATTCCTTACTCGGATTTCTGGTTCGCGGACTGTATTATAGAGTCAACCTTTTCCTCGACTCGGGATTCGAACCGGTGATTTGGGACACCATAAATCTCCCTAGTAGCGACTCTGAATCTTTTAACAATAAATCCCGTTTCGATTGTCCTTTAATTGGAAAAACTTCTTTATTTATACCCTTCTGGGGTGTAAGGAAAAAAGGAGGTGTGATAGATGATCACTTAACCTAAACGCACAGAGTTGACGAAGAAGGATTTGCCTAGGCAGAATATAAGATTTCAAAATCGAGGGTTTGGCTATTTTTATCAAAAGTTAAAGTAGAAAGCTCAGATTGGGACGAGATTTCGAGGAATTTTCAGAGGCATCGATTGGGTAATAATTCTACACTTGATTTTGGTTATATCCCACTAATCTGTCATTTATTTCATCCTTTAATTTCGGATTTGAGGTGAAAATTTTGGAAAAAATGGGAGAAGTTCTTCAACTAAGATTCCGGGTTTTGATGGAGATTTTAATATCGGATTTGGATAATTTTGGTACGAGTGAGCTCGTGAGTGAATGAGTGTTCATATTTTGTAACTTTTACCCAATTCCGAGACGTGGGCACGGGTCGACTTTTTGGGGTGATTTTATAATTTCTTGCTTTAGCTTTGATTTTATTAATTAGATTATCTTATTATAATTATATTTATGGTATGTAATTGATTTTGGATAGATAAGGCCATTTGGCGCCGGATATTCGTGGAAAAGGCATTGTTATCGATTGATTAAGCTTGGTTCGAGGTAAGTGTTTTGCCTAACCTTGTGTTGGGAACTCCCCTTAGGATTTGATATTGTTGTGATATGTGAGCGCCGTGTACGTGAGGTGACGAGTGCGTGCACGGGCTATTTGTTGTCAAAAAAATCCGACTTTTACTTAATAATAACCTGTTTTCTCCTTAATTGAGTTATACTAGCATGTGTAGTTATCCTGTTTAGCCTAGAATAGCATGTTTACATGTCTTAAATGCGTACCTAAACTCTGTGCAGCATGCTTAGTTGTTCTCCTATTTTTCCTTGACTTGTACTTAGCTTAACCAGTAAGATTTTGTGTTGTAACTTTTATTCTATTGTTTTGAGCTACGTATTTACTTTGGGACTACGGGACAGTATCACGGGAGGTCCCCCTGCATATTTACTTTGGGACTACGGGAAGGTATCCCGGGAGATCCCCCTGCACATTTACTATTGAGACTATAAGGCGGTACCTCGGGAGTTCTCCCTATACATTTACTTTTGGGACTACGAGATGGTATCTCGGGAGATCCCCCACTATTTATCCTTGCGTGTTGTATTGTTACTTCTTTGTGGATTTTTTTTTGTTAAATTCTAGTCTTTATTACAGTACGATATTTTCTTTGCCTTAATTATTTTATATACCCGAGTGGGCCCTGACCTGACCTCGTCACTCGACCGAGGTTAGGCTTGGCACTTACTAGGTACCATTGTGGTGTACTCATGCTACTCTTATGCACATGTTTTCATGTGCAGATCTAGGTACCTCCTACCAGCCTCGCTTTTAGTTGCATACCTGCTGCTGCTCCAGAGACTTCAAGATACATTTGCCCGCCTACAAACCTTGGAGTCTCCCTCTATCTATTTTGTGTTGTTCTTCCTTTACTTCTTATAGATACTTATGTATAGAAAAGTTAGACAAAGTCTTAAAAGATTGTGACTTATGGTGTTCCGGGTCTTGGGAGAATTTTGTGTATATTTTGAAAGTTGGTTATTGTACATGCCGAACGGCATTTCTATCAATATGTAAATATCTGTTGATGTTAGTTGTTAAGGTTTGCTTTCATTTTTTGTTATTTTCGCAAATGTGAGGCTTACCTAGTCATATAATTAAGAATACTTGAAGAAAATATAAGACTAGCTTTGAATTGAGCTTCTCTAGTAGCAAGAACAATATCTAGAACAAAGTACTTGGCAAAATAATGTTAAGAGAGTAAGAGAATAAGTTTAGCGTTTTTTCATACAAGTATTTCGTGTACTTACAATGAGTACAAATTACTCAATGTATAGTTAGATTAAGGGAGACAAGATCCCCAAATCAAGCTCCTTTTTAATGTGAATAAAGACCCATCTTAATAGTTGCATAATTGTTGAGTGTACTAAGATTCGTTGTAACGGCTGCTTGTCACGCCTCTGCCTCGGGGAGCGGGACCGGTGCTCAACCGAGATGTCCTAAGTCAAGCAAGCCTAGTTGATGCTTACTACCCAACCTTGCCCATGAATGATTTAATAATAACTGACAAGAGACAGACAACGAGAGGATAAAAGTATACAACATCATATTTCATTATTTACAGGAGCTTCATTGATAATTACCAAAAGATTATAACTTGAAGCTAACGACCAAAATAGCATTTTAAAGACCCATCAAACTAACATAACCTACAGTATATCTACGGAGCCTCTAATTAAACAAGAGAGTAATATGAAATTTTTTGATGATAAGGCCCCAGCTATACCTCAAAATAATATGTACAAGCATCAAAATGATACAAGGCCTCGATATGAAGTATGGCTTACCAAATAAGCCGAAAAGAGGGTATGCTGCTATCAATGATCAGTGCAGCCTGCTGTGGAACCACCTCCATCCACTAAAAATGCAGCGCTCCCGAAAAAAGGGACGTTAATATATATAGTATGTAAAGCTAAATACCCTCTCATGGAACAAAGTGCCGACATAATAGGAGAGAAATATGGAAGTAGTAAGAAAATAAATAATATTTAAATGCCAAGTAAACAGAGTAAACCTTCAAGTAAGCATTAATATTTTAAGTTGGGGGATCCTTAGTACCGACACACTACCGTGCACATGGCATGGAGTCCGATCTCTACCCTATCGGCTAGGTCGTCTCACCACAATATCGTGTGGGTCGACATAGTCTTTGCTAGCTATCCATTCATCCTAATCAAGGGGAATAATCTCAATATATCATAACGGAAATTTATCCCTCACTCAACTCCTATACCAACACGTGTAGTTTCGAGCTTAGGCCTTTACAACCCACCCTTCCTCGATGACCTGACTATTCTCCCCAAAATATTTTTATATAGAAGAAATATATGCATCATAGACATTCAAAAAACCTTTCATTTCATTGGCGCTCTTAGTCATACATGTAAATTCTCATTCTTGACACGATGGCGACATTCACGTTTCATACTTTTATTTCTTTACTTGTCATAGATTATCATAAAACATTAAAGACATATAAAATGTTAGGAAAGTATAGCTCCAACTTATTAGTATGTAAGAGCTTAGAACACATTGGAACATTTACAAGGAAGAGCATAGTGTTTTCAATGGAATCATAGATTGAGTTCATATTCAGTTGATAAATCGATCATACTTGGATTAGTTTCCAAGGGAGAGCATGATATAATAAGAGCAATTGAGACATGATTTGAGTAACTATACATTCAATATAACAAACATTTCTGACGATTTAACACAATAGGAATTGGAACTCGGACAAACCGAACATGGAATAATTAAGGAGATCATGAAAATCCAATTCTACGGAGGGAGTTTAGCCAACATACCTCAATTGAGCTTCCATTAGAATTACTACGGTGTTCCATTACTCTTAGCAATTCAATCTACATTAACATAGTCTGGTAATGATCCGGCTGGTTGTTTTGAGTATTGTAGCCCCGTTCCTCCATAATTGCTTATTCTATATTTGTTTGTTGTTATGTGACTTTCCGCAGTGGTTGGTTTGGTTCCGGAGATGTTTCGGAATGAATTGGGACACTTAGTCCCAAGGTTGGAAGCCTAAGTTGAAAGAGTTGACCAGATATTGATTTATGTGTAAACAACTTCGGAATAGAGTTTTGATGGTTCTGATAGCTCCGTATGGTGATTTTGGACTTATCAATGTGTATGGATATAGATTTGGAGGTCTGTAGGTGGTTTTGGCTTGAATTGGCGAAAGTTAGAAAGTCGAAGGTTTGGAGAGTTGGGAATTTTGACAGAGAGTTGACTTTATTGATACCGAGCTCGGATTTTGACTCCAGAAGTTGGAATAGGTCCGTTGTATCATTTATGGCTTGTGTGCAAAATTTGAGGTTAATCGGAATTGGTTTGATAAGTTTCAACATCGATTGTTTTGGGCTTTGGCAGATTTTCTGGATTTTTGGTGTCTCGCTTGTGCGAGATTTGGGTTGTACCTGCACAAGGTGGGATGCATGTGCGCTGTTTTGTCTGAGTGGCCCACTCCTACGAATGGAGGCCACATCCGTGAGGGCGCTTTGCCGAGAATAACAGCAATAATAAAACATGATAGTATGTAGCATAAGGTAGACCCTCCTTATGAGTATGTAAGAAAAATGTTTGGCCTCATTTATCGCTGCGACTTGTTTGATCAACCCAACCCCATCTTCATCAGCTTTGTCTTTATAATCTCGATTTGAATTCAAAGTGTCAGAGGAAATTAATTAAACAAATAGTTATAGTAATTAATTTCAACACCGATTGAATAATTTAAGGAATCATAATTATTTGTTTGCGGAAATTGGATGGACCAATTAAGAAAGTAAAATTTACTTGTTAGATAGTAACTATATCATATATGATGTAGATAACTTAAAAGAGGCATTTTGCATCTGATTTATTAAAACAATAAAGGAAACAAAATCTAAGACAACAATTATAAACGATATTATTGGTGTTAATGCATAAAATTCAAAATGATATTGTGTTTGATCGTATGTTTTTTTGCAACTGGCGGAAGGGATATTCATATCCATATTTGTATAATAGCCACAAACAGATACTGGAGATGGGTCAAAAAATAATGGATCAAATATGTGGTCAAACTGTTGAGGACAGTAAGAATAGGAAGAAGTATGTTAATCTTCTAATTTAACATTGCCTTGACACATCATTTTCTTAGAAGGTAGATTATTTTTTATAAAGGTTTTGTTTATATAATAATTACCTCAAAGCTCCAAAAGTACTTTTGCGGGTTTTTAAATCTTGAAGATCATGACTCGAAGCTTGGTGGGTGTGGAAGGGTTGTTTCCTTAAAAGATTAAAAAACATCACTTCCCGTGCTTGGTTATACGTACATTGGGCTAATTTTTTGAAATATTCTTGAAGATGAGTGTTTCCTTTTCTTTTTTTTTCCAAATTTTGAAAGTTGGTCAAGAAAAATAATTCTACTCATAAAATTTCAACTTTTTAACAAGTTAAGCATGTCCAAACACAACTTCAATTTCTAAATATAATTTTTCAATTTAACTTCAAATACTAATTTTAAAAATTACCACATGTTTATGTCCAAACACCTACTTAGATTCCAACAACTAAAACCTTCCTGTCACAGTGGCTTACAAGGAGCACGCAAATATGCATTGTTAGTCGATACAGTCACACGATGATTGAAACCCCTTGTTATCGATCGATGATAGCAATAAATATGTTGCTCAAAATTCCCTTGTTCCATACAAAGGAAGTGGCACAATTCTCATATGAAGGATTTGATCCAATCAAAAGACGTAAGCCATGACCCAAAGTGGACCTTGACCAAGAGACCAACAAACTATGGAACCTCTTAATGGGAAATGAAGTCAGTGCAGAGACAATGGACAAGGACAAGGCTTAATTAAGAGGTTATCATCTAGTTGTCGGTGTCCTTCTCCATAGTTTGTTAGTCTCTGGATCAAGGTCCGCTATAGGTTGTGGTTTACATCTTTTGATTAGATCAAATCCCTCATGTGAGGCACATGTGCCACTTTCCTTGTATGCAACAAGAGCCTTTTGCTCAACATATTTCTTGCTATTACCAATAACAAGGTGTTATATTGTCGTCTGAATGTGTGGACTGACAATACTGCATATCTGTCAGCTCCTTGTAAGCATGTGTGATAGTAGGGTTGTAGTTATTGGAATCTAAATAGGTGTTTGGACATAAAAATATGAAATTTTAAAAAATTAATATTTGAAGTTAAGTTAAAAAAATTTATTTGGAAATTAGAATTGTACTTGGACATGCATTTAATTTGAATACAAGTTGAAATTTTGTTAGTTGAAAGATTTTTCTTGACCAACTTTCAAATTTTAAAAATAGGGAAATGCAAATTTCACCAAACTTTTGCTCACTACTCGTTGTCTTCTCCACTTTCACCTTCCCCATTGGTTCATCAATTGCATCCCTCAATGCGGGAATTACTGGCACGAACCCATGAGTGTCAAAAATTTGTTGCAACTTGCTCTATCAATCCAATTTCATCCTCATCAGCTACGTCCCATGATAATGATCTAGAATGAAAAGGACTAGAATGAGTAAATTTACGGGAAAAGAAGCAAAAAGTGGGACGGTGCTTAGATGAAGGCGATAAGTGAAGACTTTATATATATGTATAAAAGGATGGAGAAATTTCAAAACCTATATACTGTAAATCAAATCACAAATTGATAATGGTAAGAAGAGGAAATTAAATAAATTCTTCTAATCTGTGGTTCATTGTAAATCCGTAGCATAAGTGGTAAAGCGTTAAATAAACTTCTATTTTATCTCACAAAATCTAATTAAAGCAGCAAAGAGGGAAAACTTTTTATTTCTATAGATATAGAAAAAATTCTCATTTTCCCTTTGAAACTATTGTTGTGACGAGTCAACAGGGGTAAGAAGATAAAACATTAATTTTATCTCTTAGAATCTAATAAAAGCAACAGAAAAGGAAAAAGTGTTATTTGTGCAGATAGACATAGACAAAACTTCAAGATATTATTTTAAAATTATTTCTGTGACGAGTAATAAATATAAGTAGGTAAACCCTTTATTTAGAAACTTGATAAATTTTTCTCTCAAATGATCCGTTAAGTTTAGGACTATTCGCATCCTTAGATACTGTACTTAGCTTTCTTACCTAATCTTGTGTGTTACATGCCACTAAGTCCGTCAACTTATATGAATAAGTACATTGAGGTTCACCTAAGCTAGACCAAAATATTCAACTTAATAAATGTTGATTAAATATTTTACATTTATATAAGATAACAAAAATAGATCAACCTCCGCTCTAAAAAGATGTAATTAACCAATTCCTTTAGTTTTAGTCAATCATATTTGACTTCCTGAAGAATTTGAGCATCTAGGACCATATACACATAGGGGCGGATTCGGAATTTCGAGAAGATGTGTGTATTATAGAGAACCCGAGTGGAGGTAGAGTACAATGGTTTCGCTGTATAAGAACAAAGGCGATATCCAGAGCTGTAATAACTACAGGGGTATCAAATTACTGAGTCATACCATGAAAGTCTGGGAGAGAGTGGTAGAAATGAGAGTGCGAAAGATGGTGTCTATTTCAGATAACCAGTTCGGGTTCATGCCGGGGCGATCTACCACAGAAGCCATCCACCTTATTAGGAGGATGGTGGAACAATAAAGGGATGAGAAGAAGGATCTCCACATGGTGTTTATCGATCTAGAGAAAGCGTACGACAGGGTTCCTAGGGAGGTCTTATGGAGATGCCTAGAGGTTAAAGGGGTCTCGGTTGCCTACATTAGGGTGATTAAAGACATGTATTATGGAGCTAAGACTCGGGTTAGGACAGTAGGAGGCGACTCCGACCATTTTTCGGTTGTTACAGGGTTGCACCAAGGGTCTGTGTTTAGCCCTTTCCTATTTGCCCTGGTGATGGATTTTCTTTACATGCTATTCACCAGATTTAATGCCATGGTGCATGCTATTTGCTGATGACATAGTCCTAATTGACGAGACACGACGCAGCGTCAACGAGAGGCTAGAGGTTTGGAGACATGCCCTTGAGTCTAAAGGTTTCAGGTTGAGAAGGACGAAGACGGAATACCTCGAGTGCAAATTTGGGGCCGAGCCGACGGAAGCAGGAATGGAACTGAGGCTTGACTCTCAAGTCAGCCCTAAGAGGGGTAGTTTCAAGTACCTTGGGTCAGTTATTCAGGGGATCGGGGAGATCGACAAGGATGTCACACACCGTATAGGGGTGGGGTGGATAAAGTGGAGGTTAGCGACGGGAGTCTTGTGTGATAAGAAAGTGTCACCGTTACTAAAAAGTAAGTTTTATAGAGTAGTGGTTAGGCCTGCTATGTTGTATGGGACCGAGTGTTGGCCGGTTAAGAACTCACACATCCAGAAGATAAAAGTAGCAGAGATGAGGATGTTGAGATGGATGTGCGGGCATACAAGGATGGATAAGATTAGGAATGAAGATATTCGAGAGAAGGTGGGTGTGACCCCCATAGAGGACAAGATGCGGGTATCAAGACTCAGATGGTTCAGGCACATTCAGAGGAGGAGCATTGATGCACCAGTGAGGAGGTGTGAGCGACTGGCTGTGGTGGACACGAGGAGAGGTAGAGGGAGACCTAAGAAGTATTGGGGAGAGGTGATCAGACAGGACATGGCACGACTTAGGATTATGGAGGACATGGCCCTTGACAGAGAATTGTGGAGGTCTAGCATTAAGGTTGTAGGTTAGAGGAAGTTGTGAATATTTCTACAGCACACTAGAGTGAGACTAGCCAGTTAGGAGTTAGTCTTAGGATGCTACTGATCAGCTACTGATGCAGGGCTTTATCTGTTGGATATTAGTATACTTTCCATCCTTTCGTATTTCCTATATTTCTTATATTGTTGTTATTTTGTTATTTTATGTTATGTATTTTATGTTATTTAATTATGAGTTTAGTGATAGTACTAATATATCGTCTCTTGTTGCTCTCTTAAGCCGAGGGTCTCCTGAAAACAGCCTCTCTGCCCCTCGGGGTAGGGGTAAGGTCTGCGTTCTTGATTTTTTTAAGAAACCTCTCTTAATATGGCTTGATTGTTGGGGTTGTTCTATATGCACTACTAGAATTCCTGTAAAAAGCGACCAAAAATTAGCGACCAAATTTGGTCTATCAAGAAAAGCGACCAAAGTTGGTCGCCAAACTGCCGAAAATAATAAAAAAAATATTTGAAATACTTTAGCGACCAAAGTTGGTCGCTATTTGGCCGCAAATTTAGTCAAATTGTTGACTGGACTGGTCAGACTTGCTTGGTCAAATATATACTGAGATTAGCGACCAATATTGGTCGCTAAAGTGGGACCCACATTAAATTTGTTAATAATTTTATTATTATTTTATAAAACTTATAAAATATAAATATATATAATTTAAAACTTGCGACCAACGTTGGTCGCTAATTGAAGGATAAGTTGATAGCGACCAACATTGGTCGCTAACATGGGACCCAGTTATAATATTTTAATAAATATATATTTATTTAAAAAAATTAAAATATAAATAAATATAATTCAAAAGCTAGCGACAAAAGTTGGTCGCTTAATGAAATAGAGACCAACGTTGGTCGCCAACGTGGGACCCAGTTTTAATGTTTAAAAGTTTTTATTATTAATTTAAATATTATATAAAACATAAATAAATCTGATTAAAATTTAGTGACCAAATTTGGTCGCTAAATTAAATTCATGTACTGTTAGGGACCAACTTTGGTCTCTAAATTAAATTCATTTACAGTTAGCGATCAAAGTTGGTCTCTATATGGTCAAAATTAAAAATCACTTTTGTATTTACTATGTAAATAATATAAATATAAGTCGTTAACACTTTTGTAATACAAGGGATGAATAGTACTACGACGCGGGCGTGTGTGTCTATATATATAATATATGTACTTACGCTATACTATGCACTAAGTATAAGTGTATTAGGTAATACTGTATCGAATACAGCTTATATATATATAATATATGTACTTACGCTATACTATGCACTAAGTATAAGTGTATTAGGTAATACTGTATCGAATACAGCTTATATATATATATAATATATGTACTTACGCTATACTATGCACTAAGTATAAGTGTATTAGGTAATACTATATCGAATACAGCTTATATATATAATATATGTATTTACGCTATACTATGCACTAAGTATAAGTGTATTAGGTAATACTATATCGAATACAGCTTATATATATATATATATATATATATATATATATATATATATATATATATATATATATATATATATATATATATATGTACTTACGCTATACTATGCACTAAGTATAAGTGTATTAGGTAATACTATATCGAATACATCTTATATATATATATATATATATATATATATATATATATATATATATATATATATATATATATATATATATATGTATTTACGCTATACTATGCACTAAGTATAAGTGTATTAGATAATACTGTATCGAATATAGCTTATATATATATATATAACGGAAAAGGGTCATATTTATCCCTGTACTCTTTAAAAATGGTTATATTTGTCCTTCGTTATACTTTTCTGATATATTTATCCTTACCATTATACTTTAGGATCATATTTGTCCCTGTACTCTTCAAAGAGGGTTACATTTCTCCTTCGTCATACTTTTTGACATATTTATCCTTACACTTATACTTTAGGATCATATTTGCCCCTCATGTCTACACTTATTTGTGTCTTTGGGCACCCAATATATAAAATATAGTGGCTTCATTCTGATAATTCACATTACTCTAATATTATTCGTCATTGTAGGTTTATGTTAAACCAGATCGAAGATAAGGGGTGGAGCAAGAGTATTAGGTATGGTTTGAATGAACTCTACAGCTTTTGTTTAGATTTGTGTTCTATTAGGAAATACATTAAATATGTATAAATATTTAATTACGAACTTAATAACTAAAATGAGCTATGAGCAAGATCAGAACCCATGAACTTTAAATCATGACTCTGCCATCCAAAAAGTTGAATTATTTAGATATACTTTTTAAAATATGTAATTTTATTTTATTTTTGAAAAACATGAAAATTATATACCCAAATCACAAAAAATTAGATGTTTTGACCCTTGTAATCGAATTCTTTCATATAAAATGAGAGGATGGAGCAATATTTTCTTTTCGAGAAAAAATATGTTTGAGGAAACCATCCTAGACAATATTAGGCTTCTGGCAGTGCTCTATTTTAAGCACGGACCTTTGTCATTAATTCCATTATTGTGCAACTTCTAGTAATTTAATTTGGTTACTGCAATAATTGTAAGCTGTATCAAATTAGTGATTTTGAGTTCAAAGTTCTTATTTGCCAATATGTTGCCGCTGCTATCCGAAAAATATGGAGCTGAAAAGGAACATTATCTTAAATAGGTGACCATATTTAAATTGGGTGGGCGGATTAAATTATCTTAAATAGGTGACCATATTTATATTGGAGGAAAAAGAAATCCACATAGGCACCATGTAGGAAAAGAAAGGTGGGACATGGGGTTTTAATGGATGAGGGGCAAATATGATCCTAAAGTAAAAGTGTAAGGATAAATATGTTAAAAAGTATGACGAAGGACAAATGTAACCCTCTTTGAAGAGTACAGGGACAAATATGATCCTAAAGTATAATGGTAAGGATAAATATATCAGAAAAGTATAACGAAGGACAAATATAACCATTTTTAAAGAGTACAGGGATAAATATGACCCTTTTCCGTATATATAATATATGTACTTACGCTATACTATGCACTAAGTATAAGTGTATTAGGTAATACTGTATCGAATATAGCTTATATATATATAATATATATACTTACGCTATACTATGCACTAAGTATAAGTGTATTAGGTAATACTGCACTAAGTATAAGTGTATTAGGTAATACTGTATCGAATACAGCTTATATATATAATATATGTACTTACGCTATACTATGCACTAAGTATAAGTGTATTAGGTAATACTGTATCGAATACAGCTTATATATATAATATATGTACTTACGCTATACTATGCACTAAGTATAAGTGTATTAGGTAATACTGTATCGAATACAGCTTATATATATATAATATATGTACTTACGCTATACTATGCACTAAGTATAAGTGTATTAGGTAATACTGTATCGAATACAGCTTATATATATATACTATATCGAATACAGCTTATATATATAATATATGTACTTACGCTATACTATGCACTAAGTATAAGTGTATTAGGTAATACTATATCGAATACAGCTTATATATATAATATATGTATTTACGCTATACTATGCACTAAGTATAAGTGTATTAGGTAATATTGTATCGAATACAGCTTATATATATATATATTTATATATATATAATATATGTATTTACACTATACTATGCACTAAGTATAAGTGTATTAGGTAATACTGTATCGAATATAGCTTATATATATATATAATATATGTACTTACGCTATACTATGCACTAAGTATAAGTGTATTAGGTAATACCGTATCGAATATAGCTTATATATATATATATAATATATATACTTACGCTATACTATGCACTAAGTATAGACTGTTTGACCAAAATAGCGACCAACGTTGGTCGCCATTTTTGACCGTTTGACCAAAAGGCGACCAAAGTTGGTCGCTTTTGTAGGATATATATATATATATATATATATCTTTTGTAGGATATATATATAAAAGAGGAAAATAATTATTTTATTTATTTATTTTCAAATATAGCGACCAACGTTGGTCGCTATTTTGGTCAAACAGTCAAAAATAATTTGGCTACCAAAATAGCGACCAAGTTTGGTCGCTATTTTTTTTAACATGAGGCAAAATGGGTTTCAGGTCCATTCTTTCAAAATTATTCCCCAAATTAAAATCTTTCTCCTCTGACACTCAAAACCCCTTCCCCCTCCGACTTCCAGCAGCAGCGACGCCCCCGCCACCGGCGACCCCTGACGGCAGCTGTAAATTCCGGCGACCTCCACTCCCAAGGTTAGTTCCTCTCTCCTTTCTTTTATTTTTTCGAAAAACTGTGATTTTAGGGGTTCAATTCCAATATATTAGGGTTTAAAGTTATATATTATTTGTTCAACTATGTTTAGTTCAAAGTTAATTCCATGTTAGGGTTTAATTTCTCCATGTTAGGGTTCAATTTATCCATGTTATATATTATTTGCAATTTTTAGGGTTCTTATTAATACTTTTAGGGTTCAAATAAATTAACTATTTAGGTAGACTAATTTATATATGGGGTTAATTTTATTTTATGAAGCAACAATAATAGGATATGAATTGGACATTTAGTTAACTAAAAAAAGATTAGGCTATGAATTACTAATTTAATTTGTTCTTGCTTTATTTAAATAGATGGAACATCGTTCTTGGATGTACAATAGGAATTATCCTAATCGGCGGGGATTGCGGGAGGATTTTATAGAAGGGGTTGAGGACTTTATTAGACATGCAATGTCACTTCCGCCATACATAAAAGAAGGAGTAATTAGGTGCCCTTGTGTTAAGTGCGACTGTATGAAGTTTGGAAAACCGGAGGAAGTTAAGGTTCATCTTTATATGGTGGGGTTTATAGCGAATTACTTTGTGTGTACTAATCATGGAGAGATGGATGGTAGCCATGGGATATTTCATAACATGGTTGTTGGTGAAAGTAGTAGGTCGAGAGAGAATAGAAATAGTGATTCCAGAATTCATGATATGGTTGCGAATGCTTTTGGAATGCACTTTGGGGGTGAGCCCAACGAAAATGTTGAACAAACTCCTAATGATGAAGCAAGACATTTTTATGAACAGTTAGAGGAAGCTAGTCGTCCACTACGTGAAGGACGTCCGCACTCTGAGTTGTCTGTTGCAGTTAGATTACTAAGTATCAAATCTGATTGGAATATTTCTCAAGCAGCCATGGATTCTTTCATTGACCTTATGCGTGAACTAGTTGACGAGGAAATCGAATTACCTGGTGATTCTATAAGGCAAAGAGATTAGTTTCTAAGATAGGACTTTCGTAAATGAGAATTGATTGTTGTGAAGATGGTTGCATGTTATATTATAAAGATGATGCAAATTTAAGCAGTTGTAAATTTTGCGGAAAGTCTCGTTTCAAGAGGCTTTCCAGCGGGAAGATGGTCGCTATCAAGGCGATGCATTATTTACCTCTTATACCTAGGAGAGGTTATATGCGTCGATGAGTTCTGCTCCTCATATGAGATGGCACTTTGAAAATAGAAGACCACCTGGTGTTATGTGTCATCCTTCATATGGAGAAGCTTGGAAGCACTTTGATAGGTCATATCCATGTTTTGCTAGTGAACCAAGGAACATTCGGTTAGGTCTGTGTGCGGATGGCTTCACGCCTTTTTCTGTATCTGCGACACCGTATTCATGTTGGCCTGTCTTTCTTCCACCTTATAATCTGCCATCCGAGTTGTGCATGACTAGTCCATATATATTCTTAAATTATATTATCCCCGATCCACGTAATCCGAAAAGTTTGATAGATGTATATTTGCAACCTTTGATTGATGAGCTAAAACAATTGTGGTACGATGGTGTTGAAACATATGACATATCAACCAAGCAGAATTTCAATTTGCGTGCTAATTTAATGTGGACAATTAATGATTTTCCTGCGTATGGAATGTTGTCTGGGTGGATGACTGCTGGGAAGCTAGCTTGTCCTTACTGCATGGAAAATAGTAAAGCGTTCACTTTGAAACATGGCCGAAAGCAATCATGGTTTGATTGTCATCGTCAATTCTTGCTTGAGGGTCATGAGTTTAGAAGGATGAAAAATGCTTTCAAAAAGAATAAGCTGGAATATGATTATCCACCTCCGATACTTTCAGGTGATGAAATTTGGGAGAGGGTCCAGAACTTCAGTAAAGTTACTGAAGTTCCACCGCATAGATTCCCCGGATACGGTGTTACTCATTAAGGGAATAAAACCTACGCCGGATGGATCAGAACATTCGTGTACCTTCGGGTAAGATGGAAAAGATATTTCCATGTGGGTTTTTTGATGTGATGGAACACCTTCCAATCCACCTTGTACACGAGGCACGACTTGGAGGGCCTGTTCAATGCATATGGATGTATTCCTTTGAGAGGTAATATTATAGTCCATATATAATTTTTTGTTTTATTTGAATGTTCTTGGCTAACCTGAAATTATGTAGGACAATTGGCAAATGCAAACAATTTGTTAAGCAGAGGAATAGAATTGAAGGATCTATATGCGAAGCTTATCTTGCAAAGGAAACTGCTCATTTTTGTTCTTATTATTTTGAGAGCAACGTGCCATGTGCTAGGAATAGGCCCAACAGGCACACGGTCGACCTTACGAATGATCCATTATATCCGCCTATGTCCATATTCAATCAACCAGGCCGATGTTCTAAGGATGGTAGAAAGAGAAATTTGAGTGATATGGAGTTCAAGTCAGCTACACTTCATGTGTTGCTAAATTGTCCCGAAGCAGTACCATTTCTCAAGTATTGATTTAATAGTTATCAAAATATAAAATTTACTGTGATTACATCTCAATGAAACTACTAAAAATATTTGATGTGTCACAGTCACTTCGTGGGTCAATTTGGCCAAGATGCTGTATATACGACATTTCATAGGTGGTTCAAACAATTTGTAAGTATATCTTTAAAATATTCTAACACTATGTAGGTAAACAATGTTTGGAAGTTATGCTAACTTATGAATTTTGTTAACAATATGTAGGTAAATGATCCAAATAATGGTGTAAATCAATTTTGGAAAGATATATCTTGGGGACCTGGGGTTGAGGTCACAACATATTCCAAGTACGTTGTGAATGGTTATAAGTTTCATACAGAGGGTTGCTCTAAAAATAAAAAAACAACAACAGTGGGGTGTGGGTTCAAGGTGGTGATGGCAACCAAGTTGGAGATATTGATTATTATGGTGTGCTCAAAGAAATAATAGAACTAGAATATTCAGGTAGGTCATTTAAGAAAATTATTCTCTTTAGATGCAAGTGGTTTGACCCAAATCCAACAAGAGGTACGAGAGTACACAATCAATACAACATAATTGAGGTTAATCATACGAGGGAGTATGATCGCTATGATCCTTTCATAATTGCACATAATGTTAGGCAAGTGTATTATGCTCCTTATCCATTTCGGCGGAATAAGTCTGATTGGTGGGTTGTAATCAAAACTAAGCCTGTAGGTAGGGTCGAAGTCGAGAATGTGTTGGATGTTGCATATCAAAACGATATCTCCAGTGTTCACCAAATAGTGGACGAACTTTTAGAAAATGATTTGGAACATCCTGAACACATATTGGAAGAAGTTGATATAAATGAAGTTAGAATTATAGAAAACGAGGAAGAAGAATCAACTGATGAAGCTCAAACTAGTGAGGAAGAAGAATTCTCTGACGAGGAAGAATACGTCGATGAGCTTTAAAAAGTTGGTTTCTTCGATAACTCTCGTTTATAGATAGTTTCCTTATATGTTTCAATCTAAATATGTATTATATTATGCAGATGACAGGCAAGGGTCGAGGTAACAATGAAGGTAGTGGTTCTCGGGGTCGAGAAAAGGCTAGGAAGCAAAAGAGGAGGGTAGAAGATACTACTCATCAATCTTTTCCACCATCTTCTGATTTGCCTATCACTATGCCACAGCCTCTACCCCATGGCTATACTGAGTTGCCACAACATCACCAGCCCTACACCTTCGTGCAGACCCCGGGTGTTTCTTCACAGGGCCATCGGACTGTGCGTCCGACATACAGTTCACCTGCCTCACTACCACGTGGATCCCACCCATCAGCATCACATGGATCGTATCGATCCATGGCACAGCCACATGGATCACAACCATCAGTGTCACAGCCAGTCAGGTCACAGCCACTCTGGTCAAAGCAGTCAGTATCACAGCCACTTCCGATCCGTGCAGCTATGTCGTAGTCACAGGGATCACATCTATCGTCATCAGCGACTCCACCTATTGGAGGCTTTCGCTTGCGGGATAGTAGCTCTGACCCCCTACTCCTTCCACACATGCCTCTGATACACATGTTTCGGACGATGATGCTGATGCTACTACTGCGTCTGACGAGGAGGTGCATTATGATCAGTATGGCAGGATCATCATAGTCCCTGAGGGTGATGGGTAAGAGTTATTTGTTATTTTTATGTTTATTTTTTTGTACAGTTTTTACTAAGATATTAATTTGTTTTATTTATTAAATTGCAGGTTCCTCCCGAGTAATATTACTATGAGGATAATCACCAAAGCAACCAGAAAGCTTTATGATGCCCCTTATGTGTCTTGGCGTGAATTCCCATTCTCACTGAAGGAGGCAATTTTCAATGAATTTAAGGTATAAATGTTCTTTTAAGCAGTATGATTATTTATATTTATGATATTTCCATATAATATTTTACTTCTGAAATACAGAGCAAGTGTGTATGGGAACACCAGTATAGCGTGGACGTGGTTGCAAATTTTAATCTCAAAGCTCGCAAGCGGTTGTCGCATTCTTTCTCCATAGCTAGACAGCTGAAACAGAAGCCTGGCTGGTTGCTTCAGGAGTTTTGGGATGATTTGCAAAGGCAATGGCTTACTGCAGAGTTCTTACAGAAGAGCGAAAAGGGAAAGAAAGCTCGCGCATCTGAGAAGGGAGGATCATTGCACACTGGAGGTGCGGTCAGCCAGGGGACAATAAAAAGAAGAATGGTACGTAATTGCTTAATTTATTTTAATTTTCAAAGTATATCTATTCTATTTATTAATTAAAATTTATGAGTTTTCAGGAAAAGAAGTTGGGTCGTCCGATGAACCAAGATGAGCTATTCAGGGAGACTCATATTGTGAAGAAGAAGAAAGAGACGGATCAAGAAAGGTGGGTCGAGGGACGTGCCTCGACTGTACATGTAAGTTTTCACTTTTCATTAAGTATTTTCATTTACTTTTATGTAAAATTTGAAATACTAATTCAATTTACTTTTTCTTATAGGATCGCTTCAGAGTTGAAGCTGAGGAATTCATACGCAGCCAGCCACCTAATGAGTCGGGCGCACCATTCCAACTTTTGGCCGAGAATGTTGAAAGACTATGGACGCGGGCTGCAGGCGGTCCAAAATGGGGGAAGGGATACGGCCTTCATACTAAGACATTCCATCGCTATAGGTGTGGAATGCAAGGAATAGGGACTTCCTCGCAAGCCGAGCAACTTGATGGGGAGAGCCTCTCCGCTATGCGGGAGACTGTGACAAAACTCACATCCGAGCTAGAAGCGTCCAAGGAAAGAGAAAAGCTTAGAGATGCTCAGTATATTGGTGTGGTCGCTCAGTGCCAGAGCATGCAAGAGCATATCAAAAATCTCCTAGCTGGATCTTTTTCGATTCCCCGGTCTCGGCCATCATCGCCAGAGGCTGCCCGTCCCCGTGCTCGTTCAGCCCGTCCTCCAAGTGGTCGTTCCTCCCGTCCTCCCGTGATCATTCTTCCCGTCATCGACAAGTAGACCCTTCTCAATACCGTGATGATGATGAAACTTCATCAGACGGTGATGATAATGATGTACCAAACAATGAATGAATTTTAGACAATTTGAACTAGACAAATACAATTTGTTTTCCATTGGGTTGTAATAAGAGTTAACTTAGTTTGGTAGTTCTATTGAAATTTACACTTTCTTGGTTTTAATGTAGCTTTTAATGTTGTTTTTGTGTTGTTGTTGTTGTTGTGTTGTTGTTTGGTATTGTTATTGGAATTGTTGTTTGAATTGTTGTTGTTGTTGCTTGTTAGGGTTTTGGTATGACTGGCAGGTGGTGTAGCTGCCAAAACAGGCAGTTTCTGCCAAAATAATACACAGAAAAGCGACCAAAGTTGTTCTCTATTTGGTCGCTTTTCATGTAAAAAAAAATAATTTTCTGGAGAATAGCGACCAACGTTGGTCGCTATTTACCCAGATTTCTACAAAAAAGCGACCAAACTTGGTCGCTATTTCATTAAAAAAATAAAATTTCTGGTGATATAGCGACCAAAGTTGGTCGCTAATATTTAAAAAATAAATTAAATTCATGTATTTAGGGACCAAAGTTGGTCGCTAGTTTAATAAAATAAATAAATAATTGAATAAAAAAGCGACCAACATTGGTCTCTAGTTTCCAGATTTTAAAATATAATATTTGGATTAGAGACCAAAGTTGGTCGCTTTTTAATGATTAATAATAAATAAATAAATAACGTATTTTATATTTAGAGACCAACTTTGGTCGCCAAATTTATATTATTAAATTAATAAAGCGACCAAAGTTGGTCTCTATAGTCAATATCCGGAAAAATTGGTCCATTTAGCTTAGAGACCATCAATATAGCTACCAGGCCCTTTTGGTCGCTTTTTAGCCCAATAGCAACCAACTCTGGTCGCTTTTTGCGGTCGCTTTTTCCCGGATTTCTAGTAGTGTCACGTCCACGTCCACAAATTTCCCCAAACAAAGATAAGTCACGAAACATAACTAAGTGCGGAAATTAAGTAAAGAAAACGATATAAGTCTCATAATAACTCTAATAAGGACGTAATTGTCTAAGTCAATACAACACCACAAAACCTGGAAGTCACAGTACATGAGCACCTACGACGGGTACACGTTTGAATACTAATACATAATTAAACTGTCTGAAATGGAAATAAGACGGAAATAATAAAGATAGAATGAAGTCCGACACTATGGGACACTCATCAGGAGAGTCCAAAAAGCTTTTCATGTTTTTTTTTTTTTTGACAAAAACCACTTTTATACTGCTTATAAAAAAAAGTTACATAAATGAGTAAAACGCAGTATTATACTGCGAACTACGTTAACGAAAATTAGTCTGTTAAAGTAAAACGCAATATCATACTGCGTTTTACTTTAATTTTTTTTTTGTAATTCGCAATATCGTACTGCGTTTTACTTCAATTTTTTTTTTGTAATTCGCAGTATAATACTGCGTTTTATAAAGCAGTTCGCAGTATAATGCTGCGTTTTACCTAAAACGCAGTATAATACTGCGAACAACTTTATAAAACGCAGCCCCTTCTCCTTTAAAAATTTCGATTGTTCTGGTCCCCCCTCCCCCACCCCGCGACAAACTTAAAAAAAAAATCCGGCCCCATCCGTCACCTAAAGAGCAAGGAGTGTAGGTCCCACATACAAGACAAGCTTTGGATTCCTTCTTTCGGGTGCAAAAATTCGATTTCAATCAAATTCAAAAAACTTAAATCAAGGTATTTCGATTTTGTTTATGTCGAAACTCGTATTGTACATGCATATTTGTATTGTTTAATGTATTTCCATGTTAATTTGTGTTATGTTTGTGTTTAAATTTGTATCTTATTTATACCCGGACTGATTTATTAGTTTTGGTACAAAAAATTGTTAAAATTTGATAAATTATTTGTATTGTTAAAAATTAATATTATTTATTTTGTTTTTTGTTCATATTTGTATTTTATGTTAGTTGTTTTTATATGTAATATTGACCTTTTAGCGTAGTAAAATATAGAGCCTTTTAGTGTAGTAAAATATAGAGCCTTTTAGTGTAGTAAAATATAGAGCCTTTTAGTGTTGTAAAATATAGAGCCTTTTAGCGTAGTAAAATGTAGAGCCTTTTAGCGTAGAGTCTATGTAGTTTAAGTATGTAGTAACTCCAATTACACTTTACAGAATTAATTATTTAATTTATAACAATAAACTTACAAAAGTAAAAAATTAATATATGTTGTAAAATTAACTCAAATATCGAGTCTGGAACCCATACATAATTAATTAGTCCAATTTTAAACATAATTAATTATTTAATTTATTAAGCTAACAGACACAATTCTAAAAATGTTAAAATTAACACGCATAATAATTAAGGATAACTCGGTGCTACCGGGCCTCAAATATCGAGCCTGGTACCCATACATAATTATTCAGTCCAATTTTAAACATAATTAATTATTTAATTTATTAAGCTAACAGGCACAATTCTAAAAATGTTGAAATTAACACGCATAATAATTAAGGATAACTCGGTGCTACCGGGCCTCAAATATCGAGCTTGGAACCCGTACATAATTATTCAGTCCAATTTTAAACATAATTAATTATTTAATTTATTAAGCTAATACACACAATTAATTTTGTTTAAATTATAGACGCATAATAATTAAGGATAACTCGGTGCTACCGGGCCTCAAATATCGAGTCTGGAACCCACACATAATTATTCAGTCCAATTTTAAACATAATTAATTATTTAATTTATTAAGCTAACAGACACAATTCTAAAAATATTGAAATTAACACGCATAATAATTAAGGATAACTCGATGCTACCAGGCCTCAAATATCGAGTCTGGAACCCATACATAATTATTCAGTCCAATTTTAAACATAATTAATTATTTAATCTATTAAGCTAACAGACACAATTCTAAAAATGTTGAAATTAACACGCATAATAATTAAGGATAACTCGGTGCTACCGGGCCTCAAATATCGAGCCTGAAACCCGAACATAATTATTCAGTCCAATTCTAAACATAATTAACTATTTAATTTATTAAGCTAACACACACAATTAATTTTGTTTAAATTATAGTAGACGACATGGACTTTCCTCCGCCTGCGCATCCCGGACCTGCCGAGGATCAGCTACTAGTGTTGCAGGGCGACCATAGGTCCTCATTTGTATGGTAGGGACAGCTATCGATGCATCATCTCCGCCCCAGGAGACCTGACGATTTGTGGGAGTTTATCGGGGAGCATCCTTTCCATGCCCGCGTAGTCGCACGTCTACAGGCTACGGGCTTCTATGCGATTTTTGAGCTTGGACGGATGCAGCTTGATTGGTCTCTCATCATGGCCTTGGTAGAGCGGTGGCGACCGGAGACGCACATTTTTCACTTGCCCACTGGAGAGGCCACCATCACGCTGGAGAATGTTCAGGTTTTGTACGAGCTGCGCGTAGATGGACGGGCTGTAGCACTGCTCCAGTACATTAGATCCATGACGCGTGCACAATTTTTGGATATGATGATACATTTTACTGGTTATACACCTTAGGGTGACGCTGGGGGCAGTCGCGTTGCTTTGTCAGCCATCAGAGATCATATGGCGTTTTTGCACCCAGACATTACCGGCGAGACGGAGGATCTCCATATTGAGAGGTACACGCGGTTGGCGCTGCTCCTGCTTTTCGGGTGTGTCTTGTTCCCGAACACTTCAGAGAGTAAAGTGAGTATGCGCTTTCTCCATCATCTTCAGGAGTTGGATGGTTTACCCCAGTACAGTTGGGGTGCTGCTGTTCTCGCATACCTGTATAGGAGCATGTGCCGGGCGAGCATGGGCCCAGCGGTGGACATATGTGATTTTCTGCCCCTCCTACAGGTGACAACATTTTCGAATACTCTGTTCATTTCTCCGAATTCTATATGGTCGAAATGACTCATAAATTTTACATCAACCTTTTATCTTAGGTTTGGGCCTGACAGCGGATCATGCCGTTGCAGCCACCTCTACCAGCACTTGCGCCTGGTGAGGCTTATCCGTTTCTCCCTCTAGCTTCTAGGTGGATTCTCAGGCGTGGGAACTACCGAGGGACCGATGCTCATCATAATCTCCCCCTTATCAGGGATGTGCTAGATATGCTGGTGGACGGACAGGTAGATATGTACCTACACTTACTTGTTTAAATTGAGTTGTGTTGCGCATACTCACTTTTATGTTATTATTTGGCAGTTCATCTGGATGCCATACAGCGACGAGTTGGTAGCTCAGCTGCCCTTTTATTGCTCAGTCGATCGAATGCTTTGGAGCACCTCTGTCCCGATGATCTTCTTCGATATGGTTGAGTATCATGCCACAGAGCGTGTGCTTCGCCAGTTTCACCGTCCCCAGCCTATACCGAGGGATCCTGGATGGGTGGCTATACACTATCAGCGGGATGACCGTGCCAGGCTGGACGATATATATATGGGATGGCTAGAGCAGTAGGTCCTTATTTGGGAGGAGCACCGAGCTGACCATATTCCGCCAGCACCTACATTTACCCAGGAGGCCACTATTCATATGTATGCGTCATGGTACCGCCATCACACTCGACTGATTATCGGAAACCCCATTCATTTACTTGGCGAGCGCTACAGACCATACGCCAGGAGACACGAGGCACTAGTATGTTTTTTGGCTTATTAATATCGTATAATTGTGATATAGCGTTATTTAATTAATATTTTAAATATTTCACAGGCTATTGGCCATCATCACCTCTACCAATTGGGACAGGAGATGCAGCAGCAAACCGACATCCCTGCAGTCGTTGACTATGGCTGGCGGGTGGCACAGTTGGCTCGTCGGACCCTGTTTCAGGCGAGAGATGCCGCGAGGTTGGACCCCAAGGCTCAGTATGCGGCGCCAGAGGACTACCATCGGGGTAGGGGTGTCCCACGAGGCAGGGTAGGGCACGAGGCAGGGGTACCCCACGAGGTAGGGGTGCCCCACGGGGTCGCGGGGGTTGCGGGGGACGGCGAGGAGGTGGTCCCCAGCAAGGGGGCGTTGAGGCACCTGTCGACCCACCTGTTGAGGGACATGATGAGGACTTTGGAGTTTTGGCGCTTGGAGATGATCAGCCGGGTTATATACCTCGGGAAGATGAACCTTCCAGCAGCATGCCTTTGTACAGCCTTCAGCTATCTCTGGCAGCATCGCAGGTCACCCCGTCAGGAGCATTATTGATCACGGGTACATTTGACGGGGATGTATACTAGTACTTTGCATGCGCATCTACCGCAGCTAAGGATCGGCCCACCCGAGACGTGGATGACGGGCGCAGGTTGAGTTATGCCTCATCCCCTGCGGTTGATGCGGATCTACCACAGGCGCAGGTATGTTTGTATTACTTTAAATTTTCAATTTGTTTTCTTTTCCTTAATGAGCTGCCATTAATTAATTTTTAAGGTTTTTATGAAGGCTTTGTCCCAGCCCATCTTTGAGGCCACTATATGCTTTGATGAGGACACCACTGATGCATATATTCAGGAGGCCGACGAGACCACGGTGGGAATATATTTTTTGACTTAACACGTACAATACAAATATACTTTGTCACCTGCTAAGTTTAGTACTTGTTTTGTAGGTTGCTGACGGCCTGATGGCCTATTCTTCTGATCCTGCTAGTTGTGGTGTCGGTGATGCTGTACATCCTCACATAAAGAGGCGGCTTGATGATGATGATCCAGATAGTGTACCAGGGCGACAGGGGATGCGACTCAGGCCAGCAACAGCACTGAAGCACACAGGCTGCGGGACTCACTGATTTACTTAGGTTTTTAGTTTGTGTAAATAGTGCATTATGTAAATAATGATAACAATTATCTTTTAACAATATTTTTATTTTAATTGCGTTTGAACAGCAGTTTTACTTAAACAGTACACAAGAAACACAAACATTGCAAACGTAACACAAAAACAAACAGTAGAATTAAAATAATCACTGCACAAAGGATAACTAAAACCATCTTTTTTCACATGGTTTTCATCTTTTTCAGAACGACAAGACAACTCCATAAAACACAGTACTATACCACGCTTTATGTATTAAATTTTTCTGCAATAAACCAGCTTTTTTCACATGGTTTTCATCTTTTTCAGAACGACAAGACAACTCCATAAAACACAGTACTATACCACGCTTTATGTATTAAATTTTTCTGCAATAAACCAGCTTTTTTCACATGGTTTTCATCTTTTTCAGAACGACAAGACAACTCCATAAAACATAGTACTATACCACACTTTATGTATTAAATTTTTCTGTAATAAACCAGCTTTTTTCACATGGTTTTCATCTTTTTCAGAACGACAAGACAACTCCATAAAACGCAGTACTATATCACGCTTTATGTATTAAATTTTTCTGCTATAAATAACGGCATCATTGTAGTTATTTTGTGTGCTCAAAAATTAGTAAAAGCAAATATTTCATTAAAAGTAAGATTTTTTTTTACTAAAAGCAAATATTTCATTAAATGGCTCAACCTCTTCGTCCACCAAAGTGCAACTGTGGAAAAGAATGCTCGATGCAAAATTGTTGGGACGGTGGTGAAGTTGGACGCCACTACTGGTGCTGTATGAACCAGTTATACAAGGTTCCCGGCGAACCTATTTGTGATTTGAGGAATGGGTTGATGAACCATGTTATCAGGAATGCTACAGAGAACAACTGCAGTTTCTTCATAATATGTGTTTATGCCAACGGGAAACACAAAGAGAAACCGATAGAATTATTGTAGAAATGAGGGCGAAACTGAAGGAGGTGAGAGGAGAAAAATGGAAAGCACAATGGGATTGTGAAACACAAAAGGAACGAAAAGAAAAATATAAACGAGAACTTGCGGAGGTGAAGGCGAAACTGAAAGAGGTAGAAGAAGTAAAAGAACGAATGGAAGAACGATTTAAGTGGTTGGAGCGGAGAATAAATGGCAACCGGGACTAAACATTGACATGTATGTGTTTAGTGTATTTTTCATATTACATGTATTTTTATTATGTTGTCCTGTTATGTTTGTGTTTGTGCTGTAGTAATGTTTTATTTACATTTTCTTACAATTAAACAACTTTTTCTTCACTTATTCCAAATTGTGGAACATAATTTTATTTGATATATATTGCAACATACACAAGTACAAACATGTATTACAAAAAAAAACCAAAATAAAAGACTAGGGGTATCCTTGATAGTTGGGTACATTCGACGAACTTGCACCAGGAGCCGGATTACTACCGCCACGCACACCACCTGAAGGACATTTACGATGGTCGTGTCCTGTTTGCGAGCATATGCCACATTTACGCGCATAAACGGTGTCATCAATATCCATTTGGTTCCGTATACGCGTTCTCTTTTGCACTTGCAGCTTGCGCAAATAGTCCTTGTTACATACCATCTTAAAAGGTTCCGGCGGCCAACAATGCTCAGCACCTAATGGTTACAACTTCTCACTATACGTGTCTACATATGCAACAACACTGTATTGCCTATCAATATAGTTTGTTGCCCCATATCCAACTTGTTGAAAGCACTTCAACGCATGTGCGCACGGCATATGGTAGATGGTCCATTTCCCACATGAACATAACCTTCTATTTTCATTCACCGTCTGTAGATTATTCCCACGGTGTCCGCGGATAGCGGTCTTAACTTCAAAAATACCCCGTTCATGATCGTACTGAATAAATGAATGCCACTGTGCTCGCCTCCTGGACCTTTCAAATCTTCTCATGCGTATTGGCATAAATTGAACACCCCTGTCCATCAATGCTGATGCAGCTGCATGCCTTTCAACAAACCTCTCCGCACTCTATTTGAATGTCATGCGGACCATAGCAGTGACAGGCAGTCCACGGGCAGACTTCAACAAGCCGTTGAATGACTCCGACACGTTTGTAGTGAGGGCTCCCCATTGTCTTCCGCCATCAGCATGTAATGTCCACATGTGAAGCTCATGCCCCATCAACCAAGTATAGGCTCGTGGTTCTAATTGCCGGATTGCTTCCATGCGCCTCGTGAATTTGCACTGCTGGTGCCCAATTGCAGCCATCCATATTAAGTCATGCAATGCCTTGTCAGGATATTTCTTCTGGAAATTGGCCTTCAGGTGACGCACACAGTAACAGTGGTATGCATATGGTTCCTGCCATTCAGGCAAGTGACGTACAGAACTTAAAATACCACCATGCCGATCTGATATTAGACAAATACCTGAACGCTGTTTGACAACGTGCTGCTTCAAGTGGTTCAAAAAAAGCGTCCATGTCTCTTCACTTTCGTTGGTACATATGACAAAAGCTAGTGGAAATATTTGCCCGTTGGCATCTACTGCAACTGCAATCAAAAGCTTAATATCTTACTTTCCATAGACATGAGTATCGTCTATGGAAATAACAGGACGACAATGCACAAAACCATCAATTGTTGGTTTAAATGACCAGAACACATAGTTGAAAATATATTCGGGTCTGTCCGGACTCCGCTCACGCCTCCATTCAACAACAGTCATGGGTTAAAGTGTTGCAGTGCAGCCATGTACCTGGGCAGATTTGAAAAAGACTTATCCCAGTCGCCATAAATAAGTTCAAAGGCACGTTTGCTACCGAGATATGCCTTTCTTTTGGTTATAGTACAACCATACTCCTGGTGGACGGCTGTAATACACTCTTTAATCTTGAACCTAATAGACACTTCCAAATATGGAATCAAGACAAGAGAAATCAAGTCCACATCCAAGTTGAAGTGATTCTCATTGTATGTGTCCATTTCACATCTGTGCTCGCTAATAAATTTACCCACTTTCCACAAACCTGATTTCTTCTTGGTGGCACGCAACATCCAGTGACAACCCATAAAGTCTCTACGGCATACAACCTTGTATTTTTCCGTAGTTAACTCACTTACTGTCATCTCACGACACTCTCTTATACTGTAGATTTTTACAGCCCTAATTAAGCGAGCTTTATTAGGGAAATACATGCCCTTTGTCAGAATAGCTGGTCTAGACTCATCCCACATCGCTGACCGAAATTCATCATCATACCTTGTGAGGGCATCCACGTTCGGCATGCTTGGCAAATTATCAAGGTAGGGAATATTCCGCTCATAAAATGGCACGTGGGACTCGTACACTCTTGGTCTAGCGGGAGGTGGAGAAACATGCTCCCTCGTTAGCTCAGGTTCAACATTCACTTCCTCCTCATCATCACCCTCATCATGGAAGGGTGTGTCATCCTCAAACTCATCCTCATTGTTGTCATAATCACTATCATCTTCCTGACTCTGTGCATCTGCCAAATCACGAGTAAATACGTCGTCTATGGGCAACTGTGTGAGGTTAGGAGCTTCAAGAATCTCGTTTTCACTGCACAAAAATAACAAAATGATAATATACCCAACTAGATCAATACTTTATATATAGCTATATCACTTTACTTACAAGTCGTACTGTCTTGACGTTTCATGATGGATATTTGCTTGTTGGTGATGACTCCCGGATTGACCACCGTGGTCCAATACTCCAAAAATATACATATTCCAACCAGGGGCGGGGTCATAACTTGTAAAATTCGTATCCGGACGGTACCCCCTATGAAAAATATGAGTGTTAATACAAATCCAATTAAAACATAAAATAAACATCGCTAAAGCACCCACAGAATTAAAGTTTACCAGTCGTCTTGTTGATTATATAAAGTCGAAAATTTTTGCAGTTGCTCATTCGCTGGTGGTGACAAGTTTAAATCAAGGCAAGCTCTTTCATCAGCAATCTGTCCGGCAAAAATTGCTCCAGAATAACCACCCGATGACTGGGGGTTATCCTTACTATGCACGCCCTCATTATTGGGAACGTCTTCCACCTTGACGTACATTTCCAATAATTTTATTACAATAAATTCCCTGTATTCATCCGGAATCCGCAAAAAATCTCTAAGAGTTTCATCATCCTCGATGTTAAACTCAGAATAATAAGCAAACCCTTGCGGAATCACTGAATACGGAAATCTACCGGTTATTTTAAGGTTAACCGAATGCCACCTCTCATTCATTTTTTTACGTAACAACGATACCAATTTATCGTACTCCATAGTAAGCGGCAATTTAACATGACATTGTGGAGATGAGCTATACCTCACAGAGTTATTCTCCAACACAACCTCACCCCCCCCAATATAGTGAAACCCTTATTTTTGCCACTTCAGACATTATAAAAAAATGATTGATAAGAAGAAGAGAGAAGTATGAACGTAAGTTTGAAGATTGAATGAATTTTCATAAAATTGAAACGCCTTTAAATAAGGCAAGTCCGAATGTGAAACACAGTACAATACTACGTTTTATGTATTGAATTATTGTTATGTCAGTTCATTATTGGTGGGCCAAAAACCAGAGTAAAACGCAGTATAATACTGTGAACTGCTTAAAACGCAGTATTATACTGCGAATTACAAAAAAAATTGAAGTAAAACGCAGTACGGTACTGCAAATTACAAAAAAAAAATTTTTTAAGTAAAATGCAGTATGGTACTGCGTTTTATTTTAACGGACTAATTTCCGTTAACGTAGTTCGCAGTATAGTACTACGTTTTACTCATTTATGTAACTTTTTTTTAAGCAGTATAAAAGTAGTTTTTGTCCAAAAAAAAAACATCAAAAGCGTATTGGACTCCACTCATCAGCCAGCATACCCTGGAACTTCACGAAATACCCCAAATCAGCTCCAAGAAATATACTCAACTCGTACCCGGATCATGAGTACCCGCACACAAAACGTGCAGTAAGTGTAGAGTGAGTACGGTAAGCACGTGTAACCAGCAGGATTGTTGACTGACCCTAAACTATAGTGATGACGAGGGTTGGTACTTCAGATACTCCTTTTCCTTCTTTGTTAGTTCAAATCCACATTTTTTTTTATATGTATTCCAACAAATAAAGAAGGTATGAACGCTAAAACCATTCTTACGATCCACTCCAATCACAACTCACTTATAAAGAAGTCCATTCCAAGAGAAAAGATTTTGCCGTTGCTTCATTTATGTCAAGGTAAGACTAAAGATTTCATCTTTTAGTCATTTGTCACACATATGTCATGAATCAAGTCAAATCAACATAAATAATATGAAATGTAGAGAATGCATGTAATGCAAAGGCAATATGCACCGATATACACACGCTCCTGCAATAGGTTTCACGTGACCCATGGGTGACTCATGAGGTCCATATACCCATCCGGATACCAGATCTCCTAGATCACATCGAGTTGCAGAGGCGGCCCAAAGAGTTTTCTGACCTAAAACCAAACTTAACGAGGGGCCTTAACTTTAAAAAAAAAAATTATTTATTTATTTGAAGTCTATTTTTCTAGTATTTCTTAGATACAAAGTTATTACTAACTTTCTTATAGTCAATAACTCCTAATAAATATTTTTTAATTGACAATATAGCTAATTCATTTAACCTTTCTAGAGACGTTATTGATCTTAAGTAAGATTTTATCAATTTTAATTTTAAAAACTTCTTTCCGCTGAAGCGACAGTAATAAGAGTTATTAACATTATTCCATAAGCAATATAGGCATTGGAACAAGAATCAAATCTTTATATTGACCGAGTGTATCAATTAAACTGTTATCTTCTAATTGTACTATTTTCCTTAATACTTTTAATTCCGAAAATAAATCTAAACTATCAATATCGAATAAATTATTATGTATTAAGGAACATTCAAGGTTAAGGCAATATTTTTTCAAATTTTAATCATCTAGTGATCTTAATTTTTACTAAATATAAAACCAAAAATATTTTCATATGCTTCGGATTGTTCAAATTTATTTTGAAGTGAAAAAAATAGATTTGTATACTATGTATAAAGTAATCAACTCCAAAGGACTCTTCGAAAGATTTTGAAATTTTATTATCAACATTCTTATCAAATTGTTGCTTCCTATATATCACACGTTTCTCACAGAATTCGGGTTCGATATTCATTTCAAGTACAATTTTCTTGGCAGAAATCATAGTAATTGTAAATCCTTCTTCTCTATATTTCTTAAAGAAAGAAATCAAACTTTTTTACTTCACAAACTTTTTAAAAACTTATACATAGCCTATTAGGTGTAACAAAAAATGTGACCTCACAAATATGAGGCCTAAAGCAGTTGATTTACTTAAAGGGCCGCCTCCTGAATATCATCATCATTCCGTAGCCATGTACCATATTTAAAATCCATCTTGCCATTTACCAGTCATATGCTAGCAATATCATTTAAGAATGAATGGATATGCGTCCATCATGCAAATGCAAAATAGCAAGTCAATATATTTAAGTGCCATTTTCCATAAATCAGACAAGATGTGGAGTGAGGAATGCAACTCAGTCAACAAACATAAGTACTCAGTCAATCATGACACTCATGGCCAAAATAAGCAGCATTAATTATACCAACTTAAATGGATATATCCACCATTCTCATGCCCGAAGGCTAAACACATAATCTCTGTCACAATTATACTACTTTCTTATTTGAATTACCCAAAAAGATACACCGGTACCCGCACAAGTGCTCGTCGCCTCACGAGTATGGGACCCCATATTCCCCATTTCGCCCCTTAAATACATTTACCAACACATAACACTACTTAATTAAAGGGTTTAGTAAGTCTCAACTTGACTGAATCCGAAGCCGAAGAGTCACTCCCGGACGCGACCTTGCCTTTCCTCTGAGCCTCCAAACGAGTCCACTCTGTTCAAATATACGTTATAGATGAGAATACGAAGCTATGGATACCTATATTTCCATATAAAAGAATTGGGATCCAAAAACCAACCCAAAACCCCGTCCCAAACCCCATGGGTAAAACATTAATTTAACGCGAATCCGGGTTCATTATGTCCATATTATTTTCTGCCATTATTTCAACATTGAAATTGTTAAATTCTAGCAATTTGTTCCAGTTGTTCCACCCCTTCAAGGCATATTCGATCGTTTTGACTTGACGACACTATAGAAGGAACTTCAGGTATGTATGCTTCTTGAAGTGGTTCATTGAACTTTGTAGAGAAGTCATTTGATTTCAACACATGGGAACTTTGTAAAATCCTACTATACTTGGAACTATATGTAGCCTATTGTATTTAGGATAGTTGATTACTTGGTGTCCCAGTTCTGTAGTTTAGTTAGGACTCCTAAGCCTCATATGTATATATATTATCTCATGAATTACATACAGAAGATTGGCAGACTCTAGAATCGGTTTAGGACCGGCTAAATCGACAGGGTAAGACAATTAATGAGGATACAGTAGTAAAAAATGAACATTCGGAAAATTCATGCTTAGATTTTTCTTCATTTGTTACTTTCTTTCACCAATATAATCTTCATGTCTTTTTCTGTTCTGGTTTTTGTTGTGATTAAAACTAAGTCTTTATGTACGTATCTTTTTCTCCTAACCTTGTTGAATTTATTGGCAAGATCGTCTTTTCTTTTGTGGTTTTTCCATAGTTATGTTTTAAACCAAAGAATGATCCTCCTCATTTTATCAACCACTACGTTTAACTTGTGTCTCCTCATTAGTACTTTCCATTCTCTTAGACCCATCTTTTTCTAGTAACGAACCTACTGCTTGATCTTGATAAGTCTCTAAAGAATTCGCTTGCTTTTTCCCTCTGTCTTTCAGTTTCTTAGCACAAAATCATGCATTGTCCATTGCTTCAACTTGATTAGCCTTGTTATGTACTGATATTTAACTTACTCTTTTCAGCTGCATGTACACATGCTGCCACACATTCTTGAGTTTCTCTGCTGAAATGGGGCTTCACAATAATGAAACATGCATGCCTCTTGCTTGCGCCATTAATTCTTCCACCGTTTCCCTCTTTACCATTGGAAGCATCACTAAACCAAAAATAAAAGGTTCGAAAATAAACATTAAGTGAGGTATCCAAAATCCTTGAGCAAAGAAGGGATGTTGATAAATACATCACGTTCGAAAGGAACATATTAAAATATAGAAACTATAGGTAACACTTATGAGTTTAGAAACTATACATTTGTTTACCTTAACAATCGGATAACAATTAAACTTATAATGTGATTTTAAGGATATGTGATTTCACCTAATACAAATTAATAAATGTAAAGATAAGTGATAGAAATTGATAATAATATAAAGCAAACTAGCGTTTGGATAGAGCCCTCGAGCTTGAATACACTCGAGCTAGTTATGCAAGAACAGTTAAAATGCAGTAAGCTGATAAACAAGAGAATGTGAATTAAAGAGAGAATATTGTATTGCTTTAATCTGAGGCAATGCAAGGTGTCTACAAATAGTGGGGACTCCTTTTTATATAGTAGAGGAATCCTAGTTATGGTACAATTCTAATTACGGAATTAAATCTCATGATTAGCCTAAACAATCGCCCTTGATTTGATCCGTTCCAGGATCACCGCCGTAATTTTCGACCGGTTACGGATGTTTAGCTTTTCCGTTATTGCGCTTTGCTCAAAGTCTGTTATAGTCAGTCTCGATCGCTGCTGGCCTCGATCTCGACAGGCACCTCGATCCTCGAATTGGCTATCTTGTCTTCGTGTTCTGGTCTGATCCATTATGAGGCTGACCGTCGATCTAATTCTGTGGTCTCGATCAAATAGCACAATCGAGTAGGTTCGGTTCTAACTGTAAACAACATTACAAGTCTAAATTCTTTTCTTTCTAAGTATTAGATATTTACCTAATAAAATTTGGTCAAAGTTTAACTTTAAATCGGGTATATTCATGTATTTTTATTGAATTTTATTCATTATAACAGTAAGCCACATAACTATTTTTTGTCACATTAAAATAACTGAACTTTACCTACTGTAATGTAATAGAAATTGTAAAGTCACAAACTATTTTGTCACATTAAGAAAATTGAATGCTTCCCACTAGAACAGTAGAGTTACAATTTTCACCGATATTATAGTAAAATCACTTTAGAGTAATTGAACTTCACTTTGCATAATTCATTTTCTTTTAGAAACAAATATTGATGTCTGGATTATTTACCTTTTCATATCCATTAGGAAATGTATGTGGCATCAAGTTAAATACACAACTTATATAAGTGTTTACACTACTAGAAATTCGGAAAAAAGCGATCACAAAAAGCGACCAAATAACGACCAAAATGGGCTGGTCGATATTAAGCTGGTCCCTTTACCTTAGGGACCAAAGTTGGTCGAAAATTAGCGACCAACTTTGGTCTCTAAGGTAAAAGGACCAAATATTCCTGTAAAGAAAGTAGCGACCAACGTTGGTCGCTATATTATTTTAATAATATAAATTTGGCGACCAACGTTAGTCTCCAAATGTAAATTACGTTTTATTTATTTATTATTAATCATAAAAAGCGACCAACTTTGGTCTGAAAAAAATATTATATTTTAAAAATTTGAAAAATAGAGACCAAAGTTGGTCGCTTTATTATTAATTTTTATAATTTTTTTTTAAAAATAAGCGACCAAAATTGGTCACCAACTGCAAGAATTAATTTTTTTTTAAATTATAAGCGACCAACTTTGGTCGCAATATTTCTAGAAATTGTTTTTTTTAAATGGAATGGCGACCAAAGTCTGGGTTAATTAGCGACCAAGGTTGGTCGCTATTGCCCAGAAAATTGTTTTTTTTAAGTGAAAAGTGACCAACTAGAGACCAAAGTTGGTCGCTTTTCTTGGTATATTTTTGGCAGAAACTGCCTGTTTTGGCAGCTACACCACCTGCCAGCTTACCAAAAATCCTAAACAGGCATTTTATGCCAACAACAACAACAATTAAAAGCAACAAAGTATAAAGTTCAATAGAACTAACACATTAAGCTAACAAAACTAAGTTAACGCTTATTACAATCCCATTCGAAAACTGGTTCTATTGTCTAGTTCAAAGTATATAAAGTACTCAAGGAGTGTTCTTTCAGCATCCTCGTCCGAAAGTTGGATTGCCTTGCCCGACTCATTAGGTGGCTAACTGCGTATGAATTCCCCCACATCAGTTGTGAAGCGAACTTATAAGAAAAATTATATTGAATTAGTATTTCAAAATTTATATAAAAGTAAATCAAAATACTTAATGAAAAGTAAAAAAGCTTACATGTATAGTCGAGGCTCGACCCTCAACCCACCTTTCTGAATCAGTCTCTTTCTTCTTCTTTACAATACGAGTTTCATTGAATAGCTCATCTTGCTTCATTGGCATCATAAAGCTGTCTGGTGGCTTTGGTGATTATCCTCGTGGTACTATTACTCGGGATGAACTTGGATACAGAGAATAACTTGGATACAGTACCTGACAGGGTATGTCTTTGATCAATTGTTGTTCTCATTAGCGACAATGATGATGAGAAGGCAATGACATGTGTTTCAAATAGTGATGGTGTAGGTAGGAATTTAACATTTCCTACATAGATAAAAGTGGTTATAGAGGAATTCTCTACTTCATTTTCCAAGAGGAAAATAAGTTTAATTGAGAGTGACAAGGTTGATGGTGATGGAATATTTTTCGTTGGTCGTGGCAGTTCCTATAAAACGGGGATCATAAGACTCTATGATGACAAAGACGAAAGGAAATTTTATTCTCAACTTTCTCCCAAGTCTGATCCGTACAAGCTTAATGGGATTGGTGATATTTCTTCAGATTCAAACAATGATTTGACTGACAAAAGTATGGAAATGCTAATAAAAAGAATTAAAGATAAAACGTTTTTCTTGGTAGAGACATATGCTGAACTCTCCATGAACGTGAAGCATCCTACTCTTCCAAGAAAAATATATTGCCTTTAATTCTTTTTATTAGCATTTCCATACTTTTGTCACTCAAAACATTGTTTAAATCCGAATAAATATCACCAATTCCATTATAAACTAAAATTCCAATATATAAACCAAAATTCCAATATATAAACCAATAAATTCCAATAAATCCTAAAATTTCAATTTATAAACTAAAATTCCAATATATAAACCAAAATTTCAATTCATATCCTAAAGGTTCAATTCATATCCACAAAAGTTCAAGTCATATCCTAAAATTTCAATTTATAAACTAAAATTCCAATACATAAACTAAAATTTCAATTCATATCCTAAAGGTTCAACTCATATCCACAAAAGTTCAAGTCATATCCTAAAATTTCAATTTATAAACTAAAATTCCAATACATAAACCAAAATTTCAAGTCATATCTAAAGATTCAACTCATATCCACAAAAGTTCAAGTCAAATCCTAAAATTTCAATTTATAAACTAAAATTCCAATACATAAACCAAAATTTCAATTCATATCCTAAAGGTTCAACTCATATCCACAAAAGTTTAAGTCAAATATTAAAATTTCAATTTATAAACTAACATTCGAATGCATAAACCAAAATTTCAATTCATATCCTAAAGGTTCAACTCATATCCACAAAATTCAAGTCATATCCTAAAATTTCAATTTATAAACTAAAATTCCAATACATAAACCAAAATTTCAATTCATATCCTAAAGGTTCAACTCATATCCACAAAAGTTCAAGTCAAATCCTAAAATTTCAATTTATAAATTAAAATTCCAATACATAAACCAAAATTTCAATTCATATCCTAAAGGTTCAACTCATATCCACAAAAGTTCAAGTCATATCCTAAAATTTCAATTTATAAACTAAAATTCCAATATATAAACCAAAATTTCAATTCATATCCTGAAGGTTCAACTCATATCTACAAAAGTTCAAGTCAAATCCTAAAATTTCAATTTATAAACTAAAATTCCAATACATAAACCAAAATTTCAATTCATATCCTAAAGGTTCAACTCATATCCACAAAAGTTCAAGTCATATCCTAAAATTTCAATTTATAAACTAAAATTCCAATACATAATCCTAAAGGGTGCAACTCTTAGGGTTTCTTCTCTTCAAACAATTTCTTCCCCAAATTAGTAGGTACAACTAAATATTTTGGACTAAATGTATTAATAAGAACACTAAAAATTGCAAATAATATATAATTTTGAATCCTAACATGGTTGAGCTAACTTTGAACCCTAACATGGAGAAATTAACTTTGAACCCTAACATGGAGAAATTACCTTTGAACCCTAACATGGTTGAACAAATAATATATAACTTTGAACCTTAACATGGAGAAATTAAACAAAATCATTGTATTTCGAAAAAAACAAAGAAAGGAGAGAGAAACCTACCTTGGGAATGGAGGTCGCCGGCGGTGGAGCTGCTGCCATCGGTGGTTGTCGGTGGCGTGGGTAGCGTCGCTGCTGCTGGGAGTCGGAGGGGTGGGTTTGAGTGTGAGAGAGAAAAGAGAGATTTTGGGGATTTTTTTGAAAGAATGGGAGGGGAAACCCGGTTTTGACACTGGAATTAAAAATAGCGACCAACGTTGGTCGCTAAATAAGTTTGACTTTTTGACCAAAATAGCGACCGAAGTTGGTCGCTATTTTTGACCGTTTGACCAAAATAGCGACCAAAGTTGGTCGCTATTTCTAAAAAAAATTAAATTACTTTTAATTCAATTTAAAATTATGTACATATGTAGTATAAATTTAGGATTTTAATTCAATTTAAGCTATATATATATATATATACATTTTAATTTATTGTTAATATATATACATGCATATGAGTAGGTTATAAGTCGATGAATCAATTTACAAGTGTATCAATACCTAAAAGAACCCGTCCCTGTGTTCCGAGCGCTTCATGTTCTTATATATATATATATATATATAGACACACACGCACGCTTCGTTGTACTGCTTAACTGCATATATAGCATGTTAGAGTATATTTTAGTCTATTCATCCTTTGTATTACAAAAGTGTTAACGTGTTACATTTATATTATTTAGATAAGTATTAGTGCATTAGCTAATATTATATCGAATATAGCTTATATATATATATAAGCTATATATATATATATATATATATATGCATATGAGTGAGTTATAAGTCGCTCTCTCTCTCTCTCTCTCTCTCTCTCTCTCTCTCTCTCTCTCTCTCTCTCTCTCTCTCTCTCTCTCTCTATATATATATATATATATATATATATATATATATATATATATATATATATATATATATATATATATAGAGAGAGAGAGAGAGAGAGAGAGAGAGAGCTTATATACTATATACTATATTATACTATATATATCGAATATACCTTGATGTATAATAAACTATACTATATATATAGTATAGTGTATTATATAATACACTTAGTATATATATACTATACTATACTATGCACTAAGTATTAGTGCATTAGCTAATATTATATCGAATATAGCTTTTATATATATATTTATGTATGCATATGAGTGAGTTATAAGTCGATAAATCAATTTACAAGTGTATCAATACCTAAAAGAACTCGTCCCTGTGTTCCGAGCGCTTCATGTTCTTATATATATATATATATATATATATATATATATATATAGAGAGAGAGAGAGAGAGAGCTTATATACTATATACTATATTATACTATATATATCGAATATACCTTGATGTATAATAAACTATACTATATATATAGTATAGTGTATTATATAATACACTTAGTATATATATACTATACTATACTATGCACTAAGTATTAGTGCATTAGCTAATATTATATCGAATATAGTTTATATATATACATATATTAATTGATATAAGTATATAGTATATAAGCTCTCTCTCTCTCTCTCTCTCTCTATATATATATATATATATATACACATTCATTCTTTGTATTACAAAAGTGTTAACATGTTACATTTATATTATTTAGATAGTAAATACAAAAGTGATTTTTAATTTTGACCATTGTTGCCCTGAAAAGAGATCAACTTTGGTCGCTAAATATACATAAATTTAAATTTGGTCGCTAAATTTAAATCATATTTATTTATATTTTATATAATATTTAAAATAATAATATAATTGTTAAACGTTAGAACTGGGTCCCAGATTAGCAACCAAAGTTGGTCTCTATTTTTTTAAGCGACCAACTTTGGTCGCTAAATTTGAATTATATTTTTTTATATTTTATAATTTTTTAAATAAAAATATAATTATTAAAATTTTATAACTGGGTCCCATTTTTGGTGACCAAAGTTGGTCTCTATCTGCTTACCCCTTAATTGGCGACCAACTTTGGTCGCTAATTTTAAATTATATTTTATAATTTTTTTAAATAATATTATAATTATTATAATTTTATAAGTGGGTCCCCCTGTAGCGGCCAACGTTAGTCGCTAATCTCAGTATACCTTTGACCAAGCAAGTCTGACCAGTCCGGTCAATATTTTGACGAAATTAGCGACCAAGTAGCGACCAACTTTGGTCGCTTTTCTTTGACAGACCAACTTTGGTCGCTAAAGTTTGGTCGCTTTTTTCCGGAATTCTAGTAGTGTTACCTGTAAAACGGTACAATTGAATTTGTAACGTGATTTATAGAGACGTAAATTAAATTGATCCAAGAATATAAAGTAACAATGAACAAAAATAAATTAATTAAGAATACTTGAAGAAAATACAAGTCTAGATATGAATTGAGCTTCTCTAGTAGCAAGAACAATATCTAGAACAAAGTAATAATGTTAAGAGAGTAAGAGAATAAGTTTAGCGTCATTTCATATAAGTATTTTGTATCCTTACAATGAGTACAAATTACTCAATTTATAGCTAGATTAGTGGAGCATGATCCCCAAATCAAGTTCCTCTTTAATGTGAATAAATGTCTCTCTTTATAGTTCCATAGCAGTTGAGTTTACTAAGATTCGTTGTAACAGCTGCTTGTCACGCCCCGGCCTCGGGGAGTGGGACCAGTGCTCAACCGAGATGTCCCAGTTAAGCAAGCCTACTTAATTCCTACTACCTGACCTTGCCCATAAATGATTTAAGAATAAATGACAAGAGATAGACAAGGAGAGGATAAAAGGATACAACATCATATTTTATTACTTAAAGGAGCTTCATTGATAACTACCAAAAGATTACAACTAGAAGCTAATGAGCAAAATAGCATTTTCGAGTTTCCATCAAACTAACATAACCCACAGTATGTCTCGGAGCCTCTAAGTAAACAAGAGAGTAATGTGAAATTTAGCGGTGACAAGTGTTACAACCCATATCCACATGTGTTAGTTCATGCCATATATTAGTTAACATAAATCCAAGAAGGAATTATCTTTGAGATGATAAGAAGTCAATCCTATTGGTCTTAAGTGATACAAGAGTGTATAAGGGTGATTAACCAGTATTAGAAGTTAAACGAATCAAGGATGTTGTAACTCATATTTTCAGGTAATCTAGCGGTGCTTAATACACTCAAGAGGTCATTTATTAAGTTATTTTAATCATATAAAATCCGTATCATAAGTCTTGAAGTCAAACGAGTTATGAAACAAAAGTCGACAAAAGTTGTCGCAACTTAGGTTCATAATTTTACTTAAACATTAGGTCAAATATTTCTAATCTTTTCTCATAATGTACAAGGAATTACGGGGTGATCTACCAACCAAATTAAATATCTATGAGTCTAGTTTCCAACACATTAAACCGTTCATCGATACGATCTCATAGTAGAGAGATATTCACATTTACGCGAGACTGCGTCAAGCACCTCTCTATGGGGCCCACTAAGTCGGTTTAAGATATTTGGACCTATATAGGATGCCTCCAACCCGTTTTAAGTCATTTCTTTTCACTATTTTCAGACCTTAGAACCCTAGGAACATCCTCTCAAGGTTCTCTCAAGATTCAAGACCCAAAAAAGGGCAAACAACACAAATCAAGTGTCGGGAATTCCGTGGCGCTAGTAAGTCTCTTGTTCTTCTTGTTGTTGCTCATTTTTGTGTCGTTTCAGCTCGTGTGGGAGGTTGTTTTAAAGGGTTTATGTTCTGTAAATACTCCCTCATGTTCTTAATATCAATCCTAGGTGATTTCAAGCCTTCTAAAGTGATTCTAGTGCCGAAAAACACTAATTGATCGCTAGTTTCGCTTTTTTGTTGTTGTGGCAGAATTGGAGGGATATTTCATGGAAATTTAAGGTCAATTTGGAGTTGTTCTTTCTGTATAAAGGTAAGTAACCTCTTACTCTATATGTATTTAAGATTATCCAAGTTGCGGCTAAGCCATTGAAGCTAGAACTTGTGAGATATATATCGAAAGGCTTGGTAGTAATGTTATTGTTTTATGGACTGTTTTGCGTTGTTGTTGGGCTGCGTATTTTACTACTATCTTGTGGTGTTTTGGAGGAGGAAGGGTGTGGATAAACACCATATATATGTAGGGTTATGGGCTGATAGTTATCCGTAACATTTCCAAGTTGTTTGACACGACTACGGTGGTCGTCGTATGTATGGAGTGATAAGGCTGTGTGTGGACTATTTTGAGATGCTCAATATGTTTATTATTGATGTTGTTTGGGCTATTTGGTGACTGTTTTTAATGGTGTGAGGTCATATATATAGGGGAGGTGCTGTCCGTTTCATCGTAAAATAGGTTGTGGTCGATACATAATAGTTATGACGCTTAAATGATAACGATAGTATCGTTTCTCTTATTGTAGACTAAGGAGTTTTGACAATTGCATAGCTTGAGATTGGGGCAGTATATACAAGGTATGTGAGGCTATCCCTTTCCTTATTTTGCACGACTCCGATTGTACATAATGTAATGAACGAGCTTCCAAGATACTCTACTCTTAGAAGCTAGCAGTACTTACATTGTTTTCCCTCTTATGGAACGATTGATGTTAATGTTACTTCTCTTATTCTTATGTTATCAATGTTGTTCGTACTTCCTAAATCTTATAAGGTTCATAGTGAAGAGTTAGTCCTAATAACGTGTATAGAGGATACCGACCTTACGTCACTCCGAAAGGTTTAGAATGTGATTCCATGAGTCGAGCATGCATTATATATATGTATCTATTTTACTCTACCGAGCCACGCTATAGTTGGCCGGGTACGGCACCTATTGTGCAACCACTGATCAGTTGGGTTTTATCGAGCTCCACGTGGCCGGGTACGATTCTACCGAGCCTATTATGGCCGGGTACGATATGATGATGATGATGCCCACAGAGGCGAATGCTTTAAAGGTTTATGTATTTATACATATGTATCATGCATTTCATGTAAGTAGCCCTCAAAGGTACTAAGATGTTACAGGTTGTATATTCTCTATCCTTGCTTACATTACTGATCGTATTTATGGTTCCTTGCCTTACATACTCAGTACTTTATTCGTACTGACGTCCTTTTATTTGTGGACGCTGCATGTCGTGCTGCAGGTCCTGATAGACAGGCAGGTGCAGCTCCCCCACCACAGTAGACTGTCCAGTTCAGCGGTGATTGGCGAGATCCCTTCTCCGGACTTGCCTTGGTCTTGGTATGCAATTTTTGTTATAGACATTATGGGTATGTTGGGGCCCTGTTCCGGCTATGTTGCAACACTTATGTTCTTTTAGAGGCTCATAGACAGGTGTCGGCTCATGTATAGTTTGGTATGCCTTGTCGGCTAGTTTTTGTTGTATAGTCTTTCATAGTAGCGTGGTAGCTCATACCTTATACGTAGTTTCTTGATTGTCTGGTCATCCCCTGCTATGTATGTTTATGCCATCATATTTTATTGCTGGTTGTCCATGATCTAGGTCTACCATTTATATTGATCTCGTCATCCTTAAAAGATAATAATGAAGGTTAGATGAAATGTACGTTGGTGCTCGGCAAGTGTGGTCGGGTGCTAGTCATGGCCCTTCAGTTTGGGTCGTGACAACAAGGCACCGGTTATACCTTAAAATATAATGTACAAGTATCAAAATGACACAAGGCCTTGATGTGAAGTATGACTCACCAAATCATCTGAAAAGAGGGTATGTTGCTATCAATGATCAATGCCGCCTACTGAGGAACCACTTCTATCTATTAAAAATGCAGCGCTTCCAGCAAAGGGGACGTTAGTACATATGGAATAGTATTAGTATTTAAAGCTAAATATTCTCTCATGGAACGGAGCGCCAACATAAAAGGAGAGAAATATGGAAGCAGTAAGAAAATTAATAATATCTAAATGCCAAGTTAAATAATGTAAACCTTCAAGCATTAATATTTTAAGTTGGGAGATCCTTAGTACCGACACACTACCATGCACATAACATGGAGTCCGATCTCCGCCCGATCGGCAAGGCCATCTCACCCCAATGTATGCAGGTTGACATACAAACACAATACCACCATGCGCGCTGCTTGGTGTCCGATCTCTACCCGATCGACTAGGCTGTTGTTGTACCTTATTTGCACTAGTCAAAACAACATTCAACTTGTGGTTTCTCTGTTGTTGATGAAAGAGAGTTGCCACCTAATATTTAAAAGTATACCGAGGTACCTATTTAATTACTAAAGTCTTTATTCTTTATTAGTCTGCTAACCGGTGAGATTATGGGTAAGAGTTCTTGTTCTTCTAAGGGGAAGATGTTAGGCACCCCTTAAAATCTACCTGAGGTAGCTCCATAGGACTTAGTCTAAATTTGGGACTAATTATTTATACTATGCCTTAACTAGTGTTCAAAGAGTGCAGCTTACCATATATTAGGGCATAACATCCATAAGGGAAGAGTATTATTTAAAGAAGATGGATTTAAAGAAAAGCCTTTAGGAAATTGATGTTAGCATATATAAATATTAAAAGGACTTTGGAAAATGAAGCATTTGTCATGAAAGTGTTCAAAAGAAGCTAAGTTAATGCACTTGTTTTCTAAAGCATAGAAGTTCATATTACCTTAATGTGGTCAAAGTATTATAGAAATGATCCTAAGATGTACCTTGGTTTTTAATAGAAAACTGTTTGAAAGCATTTGTTTTAGGGCAGAAGTACCTTAATCTTACAGTTGATTCCCTTTTTAGAAGATTTAATCCCGCCACTCAGTTCTGGTTTTCCTTTTGAAAGAGGGACTGCCACCTTCGTTAAGCCTTTGGGCTTTAAAAATCTTGAAGGAAAAGGTTAGCATGGCATAATGAATTAATAACAAACTCGCGATTAGTGGTTATAGAATTAATTGCTAACTAATGCCTCTTTTAATCCTAGATTTTTTAAGGCTTGACTAAATTATTTTATATGAGTTAAAGGATAAAACAAAGCATTCAATCCAATATACAATTGTCATATACATGAGATATAAAACAATAGAAAACATAGCAAAGAATAACGACATAGTGCAACTTAAGAATAACAAAAACAGTAAATAAAGAAGCGAAGGGAAAGCAGTGACTCTGGGAGGTTTGGGCCTCGAAGAAGCAGGCCCAACAGTAATAGGAATGAGCAACACGAGCGACAGCTAACTCTAAACCTTCTGAGACATAACAAGGCTGGACTTAGGCCTGAGTTCTTAAAGTACTCAGCAGACCAAATCATTGTACATGTTCATAAAAAAACGAGAAAGACATTTGAATAACAGTACTATATACATATCCATATGAAATTTGTATGCAAATAATAAAAGTAAAGATCGCTGGCAGTATTTAAATACTAAGGAAAATCATACTAGTATGGAAGTTATGCACAGTAAACGCTCCAAATTGAACACCTTTCGTTGTCATTAAGAACCAAACCCAAAGAGAGTAATAAATTTCAACGAATTAAAGGCTAAGGAGATAATTATACTCAAGGTCGATGCCCCTTTGAATCTCCCGATACTTCAAATTTTTCAAGGGTCTCAAGGACTAGGGCAATGTTTGTGCCGGGGAGAGCAGCTCAACCTAGAGTTAAACTCTACTCCCAAATACCTTTAACTACTAACGACTAATTCTTCCCTATAGGTTTGAATACCAATGAGGTCCTTTCACTGCAAACCAACCACTATGACATTTCCTACCACAGAAGCATACTTTTGCCTAGCAGAATAACACAGGAAAAATACATAGAAACAATCCCTATAATTCAGTATTAAGTGAGTTGAGGCACATATTGAACGGGTTTAAAGCTAGACTTCTAAGCACATATAACAACAGGAATACTTATGCTATTGTTGTTAAAAAAATAGACAACACGAGTCATGCATCTCATAGACAGGTAAGGCACATAGTTTAGAATTATAACAACTTTGGGATACAGATGCTAATGCCTCACATTGATCACAGATTAGTTTGACACCAGACACTATCATGAGCATACACCTAGGTTAATAACATTACTTGAATCTCTTAGGATCCTTTGTACAGATTCAGATAATGACACAATCAAGTTATTGCATTCAACTAGTAACAGTAAAAGGTTTCCCCTGTACCAGACTCAATCCAGAATGACAAGGGAAAGAAAGAACTGAGTACAATTTTAAGACAATGTTCAAAATATGAAGTCATGAAGGATGAACAAAGGTTCATACCAAACTCCCACTCATATAAAAATTTCAATCCAGATTATGACCTCACAAGACAAGATGAGTCCCAAACATTGCAGAATTAGGCTATCAGTATCATTAGGAGTTAAGAATAAGGGAAACATCATACTTGAACAAATTTAAATCAGCAATACAAGGATAGATTGAATACTAGATATGGTGGAGTTGTATTCAAATTACAGAAGACAGTTGGCATTCAACCACAACAGGTACAATTACTCACTACCTCATAAGAGAGAGATTGATCATAATAAGTATCATTGATGTGCACAGAAGTTCATCCTAGTAGGACCGCTTTTCAGTTGACAATTAAACGTGAATGTAAAGCATTCATAGTGAGAATTCAAAGGATACTCAAGGGCTAACAAGCATTTATGAAAGCATTTTGAATACTCAGATTTCACAAGCCATAGCCAAGCGAGGCAAGGTTATCCTATACACCTTCATGTATATCCTGACTGGAATCATTTAATAGCAAACCCAAGTGTAGAATGACATCATTCAAGAGAGAAGGCCATGATAAGCATGAAGAATACAACAACACCCTCAGTATTAGAATAGTAGAACTCGAAAGAATACCACATGATGAGCATGAAAATTACAACAGAACATTAGAGTAAAGTTTGAAGTCTAGGTAGATGTGAGAAATCATCAAGGCAGGTTAAGCAACTTAAACACATAGACTGTTCAATGCAAAAATTGATGTCATTAAAGTCACACTACTACTTAATATAACACTGGATAAATACAATAGCTTATCATAGATCATCAACAAGTCATGATGAACCAAGAATAAACAATTACAGACTGAATAAATATTATAAACTAAGCAGTTAATCAGGAAAATAATAGCACTTTCATGATTTTTCAAATGAAGTAATTGAGAGAGAGAGAGAGAGAGAGGATGGAGGTGTACTGACCTCCTCTTGAGCATCAAACCAAAAAAAGACTCTTGTTTAGCCATGTAGAATCAAGAACTCATCTCGACTAGTGTAATACTCAGAATCAGAAAGAAACTAAAAGCAAATTAGAACCCTAGCTTAAGTTACTACTCATGACTAAAATCGAGATCTTTCTAAGTAATTTTGTGATAGCTTTTTGTATCTATTGGGTGTGTTAGCTTTGTAAGTTGCAGATGTTAGATTTTGTTAGGTGAGAACATTAAAGCCCCTATTTATAATGCCATTAATGGATTAGGGTTTCCGGAAATTCAAATTCAGTAGTGGAAGATGACGACTACTAGATGATGCAAGCATAAGCGAGGGAGCATCAGAGAGACAGAGGTAAAATTGGTGTGGAAATTTACTTGAGAGAGGAGAAATGAGAGACCACCAGTCAGGACCCTAATACCTAGAGGTCATTGCATTGACCTCTGGGTGTCGAGTATCAATGTTGAAGCCAAATAGCGTCCTAGGCTTGCTTCGATTTGAAAAGACGGAGGAAGAAATCTACTGAATGGAAGTTTCACCTTTTTGGCCTGACTTATTCGATTAGCACTTTTGAAATCGAATGGTGAAAGTGGAAAGAGTGACAAGATCTGATGTAGATGAGAAAAACAAAAGACCATGCATGCCACAGATTTGAAAGATCAACGGCGATTTGAGGTCTCATTTTTGGGGGTTAGGGTTTGGATTTGGAGGATTTAATCTTTTGAATATGAAATAGGAAAAGCTCAATGAGAATCATGGCGAGGGAAGGCAAAGGAGATGAATCTCTGATGAATTTGTGACCTTGCATGAATTTGTGCAAGGTATGGTAATTGATTTGGCTTGTGGGGTTGAGAGAAAATAGAAAGGATGTGGAAAGAGAGGAGGTTGTGCAGGGGGAAATGATTTTAGGGTTTTGGGATATTTGGGGTTGTCTCTAAGGTTAAAGATAGGAGATAGGATCTGGGCCGTTGGATCTGGTGATCAACATCCCTTATAATTCGGGCATTAAAGAATTAAAATGTGATAAAGTGGCGGCCGTTGGATTGTTGGATTTGGACTACTGAGATTAAGTCTAGTGGAGTACTAAAATTAAAGGGAAAATGGGGATAGAATGTGGGCTTTTGATCTAAGGGATGGACGATTTAGATTGACTATGTTCTTCGGTGAGTGATATGGAAAGGCGATGTGACAAGTTCTAATTGGTTCAATGAGAGTAACATGGATTGCCAAGATGGAAAGAGATGAGGTGTTTGGACTGGGTGTTTTTCTGGATTGGGCTTGTCATTTGGACCTAAATAAATTTAAAACATGGCCATCTTGTGTTTCATTAGAGATTTGCAATTGGAGTCTTTTTGCCTTTTAACCCCTTTAGAATCAATTTAATTAAATTTAATAATTTCTAATAAAATATAGTAAAAATTATAATCATCAAATATACTAATAATCATTATAATTGATTATTTATAAAATGTTGTGTTTTTCAAATTAAAACACTAATTTTGGAATTACCAACATAGTAGTCGAACTTAGAATTTTGAGAATTAATTCGTAAATTAGTTATAAAGCCTCTATAGTGTATTTTGAAAATATTTTAATAGTAGTATATTTTGTAATTACATAACACCATTGCTAGGTTATTAATTTTAAAGGTAATACTTTAATGAAATAGGTATTTATTGATTGAAAATATTTTTAACACATTCATTGTAAATATTTAAGCATAAATAAATTAATTTTAAAAAGGGAGGATCAAAATTGGCCGTCAACAACTGCTTCTTTTGACCGGAGACGATGAAAGAGTTTTCGGGCAAAGAAATTGAATTAAAGCCAGAGGATTTGATCTCACGATAATTGAATTTTGCGGCTTGACTAGAAGGATTTGAAGATTTGGAGTTTGACTAGTCATTTTGTGTCTGAACTTGGCTCCTTGGCCTGGTAATGAGTTTGTTGTTCCTTATAGCATTATAGTTTGGCTGCTGCTTAGAAAGAGTTCCACGTTGCGATATTTGTTCCTGCGAAAATGAAATATACACATACCCATATGTTGCAATGCGAAATATATTATGATGTGATGTAAATGATGCAGGAATGATGATGCATGGTTGCCGATGAGACAATATTCGGGATCGGGATGATGGGATACTTGAACTTGACTCGATGTGTTAGTCGGCTTGTGTACCGTTCCGCAGTAGTCAGAGCATTGAAAAGTGTCTCCGCTTGTTGGGAGAGCTTGACATGTAGAGTGCATCTCTGCATGTCGGGAGAGATTGACATTTAGAGTGCATCTCCGCTTGTTGGGAGAGCTTTGCACTAAGAAAATGTCTCCGATTGTTGCGAGAGCTTATTTGTAGAGTGCGTCTCTGCTTGTTGGGAGAGCTTTGCACTAAAATGTAAAATAATCTCCGCTAGGGGGTGATTAACTTAAACCGTAACAATACCTGAAGATATATGAGAAAAACGTCAAAACATTCAAGGTAATAGTAAATGAAACAAAAGCATGCCCAAGAGATACTCTTAATTGTGAAGCTAAGTTGCGGCCATCGATTGACAGAACATTATTGATGTGCGATTGTCTATTCTGGCCTCTATTACAGTGAAGTGGCAATGCGGATTGTTCTGTTGGCGGAATGAACAGTTAGCTATATACAAGGCTTCGATTGGCGAAGCCAACATTTGATTTATGCAGGGCGCTCCGATCGATTGAGCTGACGGTTTGCTACATACAGGACTTCAATTGGTGAAGGTACCGGCTCGTTTTATATAGTGTGCTCTGATTGGTTGAGCAGGCAATTTGCTATATACAGGGATTCAATCGGTGAAGCTAGCAGTTCGTTTCGTACAAAGTGCTCCGATTAATTGAGCAGATGATTTACTATGTACAGTATGCCTGTTCCGCATCAGCGGTCTGACTCCTAGGTACCTGCAGAAGATTCAAGGGTTAGCTTTGGTTGTATCAGAAAAATTCAAGTAATGGAGTAAATAGAGATAATCATGGGAAAAATGTGGTCTCAACGTTTCCTTGCTTCCAATTGATCCTGCACTCAAAGAAAAATTCTTAGTGGGAGCGGGGAAGTTGGTTTGTGTTGGCCATAATGTTGGTTTGCCCCGGCCTTTGATATGGTTATGTCGTGAAGTTTGGTAGGTGGAACAAATTACTATATTTTAGAAAACCAATTTTGAAAAGCTTTGTTTTAAGACAAGTGTTGTCGTTCCAGGTGATGACATGCTACGAATAGTTCTCCACACACGACCATTTTCTCTTGAAAACTCTGTCCCGTTGAAGTTGATCCTTCGCAATGCTTGACAACGTGGCTGCTTGTCGTTGCGACTGCATCCTAATTCAAGCTAATGCATTACAAAGGTTTTTTCCTAAGGTTATGACAGAACCCTTTCAGGTTGACTAGTATCCAATACGGAATCAGGTCAGAACGTAGTCGTGGATGATAATAAAATATGAAGATGATGGCCGATCCTGACTCAGGCAGCCTACATATCCAAATGGAATCAGGTCAAGATGTAGTTCAATTACAATAGATGCAAAATGATGGGCTTAAAAATGAAATGAAATGAAATGGCCAAGTCTGACTCAGACTATCTACATATCCAAATGGAATCAGGCCAGAACGTAGTTCAATTACAAAAGATGGATGAATTCGATGAGAATTGCCTACATATTTCTTTTTGAGGGAAGTCAAGTCAGCGTAGTTCCAGAGTAACATACAAAAATGATGTTTGGATTTTCTATTAAAAAAGAAAAGAGGGAGAGAAACCAAACCCTCTGTACCCTGCGTGGGTTACCTACGTATCCCTCCATGAGAAGTTAGGTTGCACTTAGTTCTGGTACAGCAAAAACCTAACTCTATTTGTCTTTAAACATAGTATTTCTGGATTGCGTCTGAGTTGATGGGCTTTATGTTGATTCTTCTTTCCATTTCTGCCAGGATTATAGCTCTACCGAAAAATACTCGGTGAACCATGTAAGGACCTTGCCAAATTGGAGCGAACTTTCCTTTTGCTTCCTCTTGGTGGGGAAAGATTTTCTTTCGGACCAACTGCCCCAGTGTGAACTCTTCACCCTCTTGTTAAATGCACTGGCCATCCTATTCTAATATAGCTGACCATGGCATACCACATCCATTCCCTTCTTGTTGAAGAGTATAAATGATGATCTGATAGGTCATTTATAGTTTTACCCTTAATTTCTGTGTTCGGAGAGCTCGACTAGCTCTGTTTAACCTTCCTCAATTTGTGTGCACACTTTGTGTCTTTTACTGGAAGGGTTTTATGAGAAAAATAGATGAAAATATGAAGTCGTGCCTTAAAACTCATTTGAGTTGATTGCGGTCAATGTTTTATGTAAACGGACCCGGATAAGTATTTTGACGGTCCTTGTGGGTCCGTATCATGATTTTGGACTTGGGAATATGATTAGAATTAAATTCGGAAGTCCCTAACTTGATTTAATGTAATTTGTTAAAACCAAAAGTTTACAAGTTTAAAGAATTCCTAAGTTTGACTGTGGGTTAACTTTGTTGCTACCATGTTCGGATTTCGGTTCCGAGACTTGATATAGGTTCATTTCAGTATTTATGACTTGTCTGCAAAATTTGGTGCAAAACAGAGTTAATTTGATATGATTCGGACATCTGGTTGTAAAATTTCATATTCTTGAGTTTCTTTGAAAATCTCAATTGTTTAGGTGTCCGATTCGTGGTTCTAGGTGTTATTTTGATGTTTTGATTGCGCGAGCGAGTTCGTATGATGTTATTATACTTTTGGGCATGTTTGTTTTGGAGCCCGAGGGGTTCGGGTGAGTTTCGGATAGGATACGGATGATTTTGAACTTAGAAAAATTTCGGGTTTTTGTGCCACTGCTGTATCTAGTGTATTCTTCTTCGCGATCGCGAAGATACTCCCACGATTGTGAAGAGTAATTTGAGTTGGGGGAGGTTTTTCTCTATGCGAACTCGAGGCTGTGTACGCGAACGCAAAGCTGTGCTGGCATCACCCTTCATGAACGCGACAAACACTACATGAACGCGAAGAGTAAGGGTCTTGGGAGGGGGATCTGGGGTTTTCTCTACACGAACGCGAGCCAAGGTTCACGAATGAGATGGCTAGGGGGTCAGACCATCGCAAACGCATGCATCCCCTGGCCGCTGCTGCTTTGCGATTGCGTCAAGTGTTTCGCGAACTCGATAAACACTTGACGCCTAGACTGTAAAATATCTCAAACACGGGATTTCACCATCTTTTCACTAGAGCTCGACCTAGGGGCGATTTGGAAGAGAAATTTCATCACCCTTTCATAGGTTAGTATGCTTTAATTTATTTTTTTCCATTTCCATCAACACCCATTAATTTCTAACGTTAATCTATGTTCTTTCACTGTAGAAAATTAGGGATTTGGGAAGAATTGGTTGATTTTTGTAAAATTGAGATTTAGACCTCAAATTGAGGTCGGATTTTGAAACTAATTACATAATTGGGCTCGAGGGTGAATGGGTAATTGGGTTTTGGACTGAATCTCGGGTTTTGACCAAGGGGCCCGGGGTTGACTTTTGTTGACTTTTTGGAAAAAGTGTAACGATCTTAACTTTATATGTTGTAATTGATTTTCCTAGCAGTATTTGATGTTATTGAATCGATTTTAATTAGATTCGATTGGTTTGGAGGCCTAATTTAAAGGAAAAGCCTCAGTTGAGCTTTGATTTGCTTGCGGAGCGAGGTAAGTGTTGGGTCTAACCTTGATTTGGTGGAATTAGGAACCCTTGAGCTATGTGCTATGTGAACTTCATGTATAGCGGCATATATAGGAGGTGACGAGTGTATATATGTCGTCAAATACTTGTTTCCATGCTTTCCCGTATTACATTAATTATTTTATTCCATGTCTTAACTGTTACATGCTTTAATTTCTTCCTATACTTTAACTTGATACTTGTCACTTATTTCTCGCATATTAAAATATTCGTTTCTCCCATGCTTCCATGATTAATTGCTACTTGTTTTAAATGTCTTACTTGTACACTTTAATTGTCATATATTTGAGTTGCCTTGTTATTTTGGACTAAGTGTAGCATTCCTTGACTTGATATGGAGCTCCTTGTTGCTTTGCTTTCATATTCTTTAGTCGTAGAAATTCTTGTGAATTGAGTTGTTGAATTTGATCACATTTAATGATATTGTTTATGGATCGGGTTGAACGCCGCAACAGGTGAAATAAGGGAGGATTGATATTGACATGGTGGGATGGGGTTACATGCCATAACAGATTTTATTCATGTTATTGATATGGTAAAATAAGGGAGGATTGATATTAATATGGTGGGATCGAGTTGCGTGCCGCAACAGATTTTATATGTTATTCTTGTTATTGATATGGTGAAATAAGGGAGGATTATGTTTGTACAATGGGATCGGGTTGGGCGCCGCAATGGATTGTGTGTTTGTATTCTTTGTTGTATTATGTTAGCTTTCAGTGCTTTCAACGAGATTCTGAGTACTGGTGTTTCTGACTTTACTGATTTCAAGGATTGAGTTTATTTTCATAAGATTAACTGCCTTACATTCTTGCGTTTCTTTTATGTATTATTATTATACTGCGTACATGTTATTGTAAGTGACCTGCATTAGCCTCGTCACTACTTCGTCGAGTGTAGGCTCGACACTTACAGAGTACATGGGGTCGGTTGTACTCATACTACACTCTTCACTTCTTGTGTAGACTTTGAAATCGGTCCTAGCGGCGGTCGGTAGATTGCTCGGATTGATTGCCGGATTGGAGACTTGAGGTACACATGCTCGGTGTTCACAGCCCTAATGTCCCCTTCTACCTTATCCTAGCTATTTATTTCATTTCAGTCAGTCTTGCTTTCATTCAGACCATTATCTGTATTATTTTAGTAGCTCGTGCACTTGTGACACCAGTTCTAGGATTGTATCTATATATTGCAGTTATTTTGGTTTTTCTCACTTTATTTCAGTTCTATTTCAGTTTATTCAGTTTAATTGGTATCGGTTAATTTGATTTGTTAAAAAAGGCTAAAAACTATTCTAACATTAGCTTTCCTAGCAAGTGATATGTTAGGCGCCATCACAACCCCGAGGGTGGGGATTTCGGATCGTGACAATGAGTTGCTCCTATCTGACCCGTATCCACCCTACATCGCCCAACTTGGCCTCTTGAATGACCCTTAAAGATGGTATCTCCACCTCCACGAGTATTATGGCTTCAGTGTCGTATACTAATATTTACTGCGTTACCCTAGTGGATGTTCTCATGGTAGTCCGATAACCCAGTAAGGGGAAAGATAGTTTCTCGTGCCATTGCCTATGATTGTTTGCTATCTTTCACATAATCCTCTTGATATTCTTGTTGGCTACCTCGACTGACCCATTTATTTGTGGTCTATAGGCTATGGAGTTACGGTGGACGATTCTAAACTTCTCGCAGATTTCTCTCATGAGGTCGCTAATGAGGTTAGTGGCATTGTCAGTGATGATTGACTCAGGTATCCCGAATCTGCAGACGATGTTGTTTCGGACGAAATCCGCCACTACCCTCTTTATGACGGCCTTTTAGGTGGATGCTTCGACCCATTTAGTGAAGTAGTCGATAGCTACCAAGATTAAGCGATGCCCATTTGACATATCAGGCTATATGGGTCCAATCACATCCATTCCTTAAGCGGCACATGACCAGGGTGAACCCATCACATCCAACTCATTTGGCAGAACCCCGATGAAATCCCGTGAATCTGGCAGTGGTGACACTTCCGTAGGTAGCGGATACTGTCACTTTCCATAGTCATCCAAAGGTATCCAGCTCTCAAGATTTTCTTGGCCAATGTAAACCCATTCATGTGAGGTCCACATGTTCCTGCATGTATTTCTTCCAATAACCTAGTTGCTTTGGCGGCATCTACACATCTCAACAAACCCATGTCTGGGGTCCTCCTATATAGGACTTCCCTGTTAAGGAAAAAGTGATTCGCCAATATCTTGAGGGCTCGCTTTTGACTATTAATAGCATTTTTCGGGTACTCTTTGGTTGTAAGGAACCTCCTGATGTGGTGATACCATGTTTATCATCTGTCTCTTTGTCTACATGGAGGCAATAGGCATGTTGATCCCTGATCTATACCGTGATAGGGTCGATGTAGTTCTTGTCTAGATGTTGAATCATGAATGATAGAGTTGCAAGGGCATCGGCGAACTCGTTCTGAATCTTGGGGACATGTTTAAACTCAGTCTTCGTGAACTTCTTGCATAGCTCTTTCACGAAGTGCAAGTATGGAAGGATTTTGACATTTTTGGTGGACCATTCCCCTTGGACTTGGTGTAGCAATAGATCAAAATCCCCTGTGACCAAAAGTTCTTTGATGTTCATGTCGACTGCCATTCTGATCCCAAGGATGCACGCTTCGTATTCATCCATATTATTGGTATAAGGGAATCTTATCTTTGTCGACGCTGTAATAAATCAGGATATGAATTATCTTCTCCAACGAATAATACCTCTTCCTCTGGAAAATACGAAGTGAGTGGCTCGTAATCCCCGTCCACCCGATTCTCTGCGAGGTGGTCAGCTAAGTCTTGCCCTTTGATAACCTTCTGAGTTATGTACACAATGTCAAATTCACAGAGGATAATTTGCCATTTAGCAAGATATCGGTTTGGCATCGGCCTCTGGAAGATGTAATTGAGCGGGTCGAGCCGAGATATTAGATGTAGTGTATGCTTACATGTAATGCCTTAGTTTCTGGGCGATCCAAGTCAGAGCACAACAAGTGTGTTCTATCAAAGTATATTTGGCCTCGCATAGCGTGAACTTCTTAATTAAGTAGTAGACGACATGCTCCTTTCTCAAAGTTTTGTCATGCTGTCCCAACACACTATCGAAGGCATTATCCAAGACTGACATATATAGTAACAATGGCTTCCCAAGCTTGGGGGGAACCAACACTGGTGGATTTGACAAATATTCCTTAACTCTGTCAAAGGATTTCTGGCACTCTTCTGTACATTTTGTGGCAATATCCTTTTTCAGCAACTTAAAAATGGGTTCACAGATTATCGTGGACTGTGCTATGAAACGATTGATGTAATTTAGCCTACCCAGGAAACTCATCACATCTTTCTTACTCTTGGGAGGTTGAAATTCCTGAATTCCCTTGATTTTTGTTGGGTCCAGTTCTATCCCTTTCCTTCTTACAATGAAGCTCAACAATTTTCTAGCAGGAACTCCGAATGTGCACTTTGCCGGATTTTAATTTCAAACTGTACCTCCGTAGTCGCTCGAAAAATTTCCTCAAATCGTCCAAATGCTTTGAACTCTTTAGAGACTTGATGATGACGTCATCCATATATACTTGGATCTCCTTATGAATCATGTCATGAAAGAGGGTTGTCATGGCTCTCATGTAGGTGGCACCGACGTTCTTGGGACCAAATGACATGACTCTATAGTAGTAAACTCCCCAAGGTGTGGTGAAGGATGTCTTTTCTACATCTTGCTCATGCATCAAGATTTGTTGGTACCAAGAGAAACAATCGACAAACGAGTGCAGTTCATGCTTCGCACACTTGTCGATAAGGATGTGGATATTTGGTAGAGGGAAGTCGTCCTCTGGACTAGCCTTTTGAGATCTCGACAATCCATGCATATCCTGATCTTTTCGTCTTCATTGGGTACTAGGATGATGTTTTCCAACCAGCTGGGATAATTGGTGATCCTTACCACTTTCTCCTCTATTTGCTTGGTCACTTCCTAATTTATCTCTAGACTTAAATCAGGTTTGAATTTTCTAGTTTTTTGCTTGACCGGTGGTCTGGTAGGATCGGTGCACAGTCGATGCAAGACAATTCAGTACTTAATCGCGGCATGTCATCGTATGACCTCGTGAACACATCAACGTATTAATTGGAGGAGCTCAACTAGTTTTTCCTTCTGCTCGGCTTCTAGATAAATGTTGATTCTGGTTTCTTTCATGTCTTTTTCACAACCGAGGTTGACCACTTTCATTTCTGTGAGGTTGGACTTTTTTTAAACTCTCCAACTGTTCGATTTATTGCGAGAGATTGTCTAGCATCATACTCTCTTCATACTCCTCATAATCTGGGTTATTGCGTTTGACGGTTTCGTTACATGTCACAATCACGAAACGCGGGTTTTTATCGGTTTGATTACAAGACTCCCCGCGAACCAAAGATGGACTAGCGGTCCAATTCCATAGCTCTTCCCATGGTTTAGTATCTCTGATGGTCGGTGTCTTGATGTTAACTCCTTTACAAAATTCTTCAATCATATTCACAGACAGCTTTCCCATTCCATCATGATATCATCTTTTGGTACTGAACTCTGGCCCGGACTTGAAACATGCTTTGGCACAAAAACCCTTTTCCTGGAGCTACCGGTATGAGCTTTCCCACCAAAGGCTGATATCCTATGTCGACCTTTCCTTTCTGCCCATTAGGCTCAATTGGCTCTGTGATCCCGTCCGACCTGGCTCCCAACCGTGTTCCGGTTCTATATCCATATTTCATCACCTCCATCATAGACATATTGGATCTATGCGGTGACAAAATTCCCAAGTTTTGTTCAGTCTCTTTTATTTTGGTGGTCTGCATGATTTTCACTGCATGGAAAGTAACTCCGTCTAGCCCTTCAATGAATGGAACAATATGCTCCAAATAAGCTTATTGTCCCAATTTGCCATGGACCACGATCTCCTAACATCCCCTCTCAAATTTCATGTACTAGTGTAGAGTGGATGGGACAACCACTGTCTTGTGTATCCAGGGCCTTCCCAACAGCAAATTGTATGCATAAGAGATTTCCATTACTTGAAACAATATGGAAAATTCAACCGGCACGATCTGCAACGCCAAATAAATTTCTCCGGTGACATCCTTCTGTGAACCATCAAAAGCCCTTACCCTCACTTGACTTTCCTTGACTTCCCTCAAATGGATTCCTAACTCCCACAGGGTAAAGAGCGGAAAAATGTTGACTCCTGATCCTCCATTGACCAGCACTTGGGACACCACATTGTCCCCACGCTTGACAGTGATATGGAGGACTTTGTTGTGACTTACACCATCGATAGGAAGTTCATCTCTTCTAATAGTGATCGTATTTGCTTCGATCATTTTCCCAATTATTGCGGCCAGTGCCTCACTGGTGGTGTTGCTTCGCATACTTACCCCACTTAGTACTTTCAACAGGGCATCCTTATGACTGTCAGAGCTCATGAGCAAGTCCATGATTGATATCTGCGCACTACGACAAAAGGTGGTTTTAGCGGCAATTATTTAGTGGCAATAGCTTAATTGCCACTAAAGTATATAGTAAAGGTAAAATATTAGCAGTCAAATAATATTAATCAGCAATAAGTATATTTTTAGTGGCAATTGATGAGAATAGCCCGCAAAACTTTTTTTTTTAATTTTTTCTCTTCCCTACCATTTATTTTTCACTCTAAATATTTTCCCTCCTATATAATTTACCAACCAATTTATCTTAAAAAAAATATTACAATCTAATTGTAATTTTGACTTCAAACTACGACTCTTCCATAAGCTTTGCAAAGTTCCAGGAGTAAGAAAACCTAACATTGCAACTTGGCCTTCAACAAACAAAATTCTTTATAGGTACAATTTTGATTTCTCTCTTTATTTCTATTTCTGTTTATAGAGCTTTCCGCTCCCAAGAACAGGGGCAAAATTCAGTTGCAAGAAGAAGGTGCGAGTTGTCTTCCAAATTCATAGGGCTTCAACTACAAAAATTCTTCATAGGTACGATTTTGATTTCTCTCTTTATTTCTATTTCTGTTTATAGAGCTTTTCGCTTCGAAGAACAGGGGCAAAATTCAGCTGCAAGAAGAAGGTGCAAGTTGTCTTCCGAATTCATCGGGTTTCTTACTGTTTGACTTTCTATTTCTTTGTTTTTGTTGGCCTATTTTTGGTTACTCTTTCTAAAAATTTAATTTAATGTTTGTTTTGTGTTTGAGAAACTAGTGCTTATGTTTCTTTTACCAATTATGAGGGCTTGTGCGCATTGGGTAGAATAGAGGCTCTTGAGAATAATGTTCACTGTTTTTTTTTTATTTTTTTTTACTAATCTTATGATTGTGAAGTTTATGTACTACTAGTATTAGAGGTACTATTCTGAAGAATCTGAACATATGTATTAACTATTCAACATCTAGTTAGGGATAGAAGAATCATAACCGTCTAATCCTTTCTATGTACTTTTTTTTAGTTTGTCCCAAAAAAGAATTGCACTTGGAAACAATTAAATCTTAAACTTCTCATTTGACCATAATGAGATAGATTTATAGCCCACACAAATGTCTATGGCTTGTTTTAAACTACAAGCTTCAAAAGTTTCTTTCTTAAATTTCAAGACTAGTCAAACACCATTATATAAAATGGGATCGGTGTCCAAATCTCTTAGTTTGGACACGTCTACGTTTGTCAAGTAAGTCAATCATCTTATCAATCATACCTCTATCGAAACTATTTGGGTCGGCTATCATTATCAATTCAGTGATCCATGATTATTACCCCAAAATATATCCGAAAAAATAACAACAACAACAACAACAACAATAATATACTCAGTATAATTCTACATAATGGGATCTGAGAAGGATAATATGTATGCAGACCTTACCCCTACCTTTGTGGAGGTAAAGAGGTTATTTCCAATAGACCTTCCGCTCAGACAACTAATCAAAATGCAACTTAAGGCAAATACATGTTCATGAATACGTCTGGTGTCTGGTGCATTTGTTTGGAGGATGAAAATAATTTGACAGTCGCTATCTCAAAAAGTGTAAAAATGATAAGTGAATTCTTTGAAATATTATTTTGTAGCAATAATCATTTCTAATACTTGATACATATCCAATATAGTATACAAGTCCTTCATTTCTAATAGTTGTTTCTGCTTATAAATGTTAGGCGAGAGAGTTGGCTGAATAAGAATCTAACAGTGATGGAGGTTTCCAGATATTTTTTTACAATATATTTCATCTTTTAACACATGTTTTTTATAATTTCAGCTAGTTTGATAATTTAGCGGGTGGAAGATTTCAATATTATGAAAAATTGCAGAAATTATTTGAAGATAATCATTCGCCAGGATTAGTTACATAATAGCATTAGCTATTTCGTTCAAAAAATATAATTTTATATTTTAAGTTAATGTGATGTTGATATTTTTGATTAGTACTTCCTTCTGTTTGTTCAGATTTAGTGAGATATATTATATTTTTTTGGGATTAATATTGATACATCTTTTTGTTTGGATCATCTTTTGGATGAATGTAGTAACTATTATTAATGATGGCTAAATTTTCCATTACAACTTGTGACTTTTAGCTTTAATTTAATTGGATATAACGGTTATAAAAATGGACGATGAAAGCGCAAAATTAATACGCTTCTACAAGGATATTATAACCATTATAATTATTGGAAAACAATTGTTGTTAAAGATATTGACTTTTAGCAGAAATTTAGTTGAATATATTAGCCGTTAAAATGGATGTTAAAAGGGTAGAAAGGTACTACAACAATTCTAATTGCCGCAAAACAATTGCGATTAATGATACAAACTTTTATATGCAATTATTTTGAATTTAGTGGGTATATAAAAGGACGCTAAAGGAGCATAATTAGCCATTTTTAGATTGGATTTAGCGACCATCATAATTGCCGCAAATAATTGCCGTTAAAATTAATGATTTTTAACTGCAATAAATCACACTTTTTACCAACTTTTGTGATAATGGCCGCTAAAGGCTTTGCTGACGCCAGTATCAACGACTAAATACCAATGGCCAATAAAATATATAGCGGCTATTGTTATTGCCGCTAAAGCCATTTTCGATTGCCACTAGAGCCCTTTTTTGTTGTAGTATGCGCTGGAGTTTTCTTTAGCTGCTCCTCCACAGAGTACTCTTTGGTCGACATTCTCTTCCAGAACTCCGCGGCTTCTGGGTCTGTTATGTTCCTTCTTTGTATCTGTTCTCTTCCCAAGTTCCCTCGATTTGCATCGTCAAGAGCGTATCATCTCTCTGACCTGGTCATACCGTGGGCTACTACCGAATCTATCATCTTGGCCTTCCCTTTTTGCTGGTAGGTCCATGGTACAGTTTTGTATTCCCGACTCTCTTCATCCCCTATAGCAACGACAGGTTGTCTCTCTTAAGTCTGCACTAACACCATAGGTCTCACTTGTACAGTAATCATTGGAGTCCTTTGAGGTGGGATCCTGGCGGCTTCTGCATTTCCTATTGTGACAACCATTCTCTTCATATCATATTCTTCGTTCAATGTAATCATGTTGACCCCCTAGTTTCGATGATTTTGTCACACCCCAAACCTGGGGAGGTGTGGCTGGCATCCGGTGCTGTACTGGCCCGAGGGAACCACTCTGTAACTTATTCTTTCTCTAACTACCATAAGCCAACATGACCATAACTTGTAATGTATAACTGTAAATGGGCAAACATTGTATCACTGATCCATCATTCTTAAAACATGAATACACATGGAAAGTCAAGGCATCTGACATACTATATATAATGATCCTGTGTTTACAAAGCCTCTAAGATTATTTGACATCAAACGGGACAGGGTACCGGCCTACCCATGAGTCCGTAGCAAAACTCTGACACGATGACTTATAGACTCGGCTGCACTCCGAATGAGGTGGAGTCTTACCGATCCTCCGCTGAATGCTAACCTCGTCTATATTGAGGGCTTGTCAAATTGATTATCTATAACTACAGGCATGAATGCAGCGTCCCCAACAAAAGGACGTTAGTACGAATAATGTACCGAGTATGTAAGGCATGTAAATAAGTATATAAAGAACATGGAAGAAATATGGAGCAAAGGACTCAACCTGTAAGTTTGGATAGCTTTGTAAATCATGAAATATTTATAATGTCATGCATATGCGTTGAATGTCATGATAATGCACAGGTATATAAGTACATAATATCATCAAGCCTCTGAGGGCATCCCATCATATCATCTCAGCCTCTGTGGGCAAAATCATCAACGTATACCAGCTTATCAGGTGTTGGTGCGTATATAACGTCGTAACCTTTCCTCATATCCCATATACATATAATATGCGCGTATATAATGCCATCTGGTCATGTATAACGCCATCTGGTCATGGGTAAATGCACATGTATAAATGAATGCAATGCATAATGAAGTAATTCAATACGATCTCTTGAAATGTCATGAGACCCATGATAGATGATATAGTAGTACGCTTGTCAATATTATTTGAGTCTAAACTAGATATTAATCCTAGTGATTGCATTTTCTTTATATACGCGACATTAACATGTCTTAGTCTAGCATGCCATAAAGAGATAGACTCAACCATATAAGCAGAAGCAAATGCATTTTTATTGCCAGTATCAGAAATATTAAGCACAAATAAACCATGGTTACAATATACATTGCCTACAAAAATATTATTTTTGGTCGATACAACCTCATCATTCTCGAAAGAAACTTTCACTCCAATGTTTGCTTCCCTATAATTGAAATACCCGACAAACAGTGAATAAATATATTTTATTTTGAGAAAACCCTTTTACTACTAACCGAGCTTTATATTTATCTATAGATCCTTCAAGATTAAATTTCTTTTTGAAAATTAATTTACAACCAATAGGCTTTGCACTAGGAGGTAAATCAGTTAAAATCCATGTATTATTTTTCAAAATAGAATCGATTTCAACTTTTATTGCTAGCAGTGAGAAAATACGTTCTTTCCAACGCTTGAAATTTTCATTGGTAAAAATTTCGATATTCGAAACATCTGGATATGGCATGGCATATGATAGTGCAACTGGAACTAGGGCAGCGTAGGTAACATCAATATTGGTAGTATTAGCATATTTTACTTTGCTTCTTTCGTTCCTCTCCAGCTTCCTTTTCTTTCCTCTTTAAAACATTTGTAGTCTATTTTGTTTGTTCCCTTTTTTAAATAGCTGGGTTTGTAATTTAATATTTTTGCAGATTTCTGTATCCTCCTAAAATAGAGATAGGCTTGTTTAATCCCGGAAAGACATTTCACACTATTGAAATAGATTCTTAGGACAAAGCCAAGCACGAATAAAGCCAATTCGTGTATTTCTGCACGAAAAAATAATATTGTAGTGTTTTTATTTTCCGGTGTCGTTATTACTATTATAATATTATTACAAAATAATATTATTGAGTACTTTGCCCAAATGTATTGCATCCTATGTCTATACATTATGATTGCCAAGCGGCAATAGTTATAGTAAAGAAAAAATCCTATAATTGTAAAAGTAGACATATGAAATTGAGACATGATGTCGTAAAGCAGCTGCTGAGAGATGGAATAATTTCCATTGATTATGTGAAGTCAGAAATTAATTTGGCCGATTCTCTGACTAAACTAGTGGGAAGAAAATTAATTCTTCAAACCTCATAAAAGAAGGGATTAAGGAAGACATGTTGTCAGTAGAGATGGTAACCCAACCTATGTGATTGAAGATCCCATGAAGTAGGTTCATATGGGTAAAAACAAGTTGACATTGGCACTGAAGCGCTAAAGGAGAGGGCTTAACTGCTACTAATTGAGAGGATGAGTTATAACTCTCAATGAAATTCATAGTACTTATGGATGATGTATTTAAAAGCAGTATACACTTGATAAATTCACCTATATGAGAGTGGAGTGGGGCCGCTCCTATGAAATTTTGGCCTAGTCTTCAGAGCTCTCTTGAATAACCAGGCATATACCTGCAGGCATGAATGCAACGTCCCCAACAAAAGGATGTCAGTACGAACAATGTACCGAGTATGTAAGACATGTAAATAGTATACAAAGAATATGGAAGAAACATGGAGTAAAAGACTCAACCTGTAAATCTGGATAGCTTTGTAAATCATGAAATATTTATAATGTCATGCATATATGTATGAATGTCATATAATGCATAGGTCTATACGTACATAACATCATCAAACCTCTAAGGTCATCCTGATCGAGGCCAACCCTGTACTACTATGAAGTAGCAAGAGAGGTCGAAACAGCTTTTACCCGAGAAGGTCGGGATCGATTTCCACATGGAGCTAGATATTGGAGTTGAGTTTCTATCTAAATGGGAGTTGTGTAATTGTTCCTAATTACACTTCTAAACATTATTTGTTTTGGTTTTACTTCTAATTTTATATTACTACGATGCTAAATTAGGCTAAGTAGAACTAAGATTAAACGATTGCAAGTTGATCAATTAGATAAAAGGCACTAGGGTAGTGACTTTCTCCTAGGTGGTCAATTGAAGGATTCTTGAGTATAAGGCTAGATTGTCATATTTGGGGAGTATGATATAACCATTGCACGATTCTACTCACTCTATACATCTCGGTAGTCCGAGTGATGTTGCTCGAATTGACTTTCTCAAGACCAATTGGGTATGCAAATTTGTGCAAGCAATTGAGGTTCAAGTCGGGTATTACTATCTCTAGGTTTAACCCTTTAGTTGAGGCTATCAATCTCTTGAATACGCCCCAATTCCTTGTTGGACCAATTTCATGGACTTAGGCTCTCTTTCTCAAGAAGAGCCAAAGTCTACTAGGCATAAACTAGTGTTTGCAACAACTAATTCAATATTAAAACCCTAAATTAGTCCAAATATCAAACACCCATAGACAATCAAGCATCAAAACACAAGACCCATCAATTACCCAAACTAGGATTGAGCCACAACCCTAGCTAATGGGTCTAGCTACTCATAATTATAGAAGAAAACAAATAAATAGATGAATAAAAGCCCATAATAATTAATTGCTAGATAAAACTTAAAAATTCAACGTTGAAACTAAGCTAAAATTACTCAAAACAGTAAAAGAGAAGAAGTCACGAAAGCAGCTCTGTCCCAAAATCTATCTGATGACCTAAAAATGGTAAAAGAAACTATTTATACTAGGCTAGAAATTATGGAGAAAAATACCCCTGCGGGCTAGTGCGGACCGCACAAAATCGAGTGCGGCCGCATTAAGGCTCTTGGCTTGACTATTCTGCTCTCTGAAGTTGGCCATCGTGGACCGCACAAAGTGCACCGCAGCCGCGGGTGCTTCTACTACAGTCCGCACAAAATGGACCGCAAACCGTATTGGCCAGTTCCTCCATAATGTCACCTCTCTGAACTTGAGCTCTGCTGACCGCACGAAATCGAGCGTGGCTGTAGTGGAATCAATGTGGACCACACAAAGTCCTTTGCCACCACATTGCCTGGCTGACTGAGAAGCATACTCTCTAATCTTCATCTTTGCGGACCGCACAAAATGGTGTGCGGCCGCACTGGTCCTGTTTGACTGAGCTTGGTCTTGTCTTGGTGCTTGTGCAATTTTCACCCCTTTTGAGCTGGGTTTTGACACCTTGTCACCTTGTTGATCAAACTTACAATCAAGCAAAACTTGTGAGCCTTTGGGACTATTTTTTACACATTTCTAATCAAAACTTAAGCAAGAAGGAGTGTAAAATGCATCATAATCCCTAGTTATCAACTCTCCCAAACTTAAGCTTTTGCTTGTCCTCAAGCAAACAAAATAAGACCCACCCTTTAAGAGTTAATTCCAAGAAAATTCAGCCGACCTAAAGTGACCTTATCTAGCATCAATTGGGACTAACAATTGCCTTCAATTCAAATGAATCATTAACAACATTCACTCTTTTAAACACCACGGATTTAGTGTGACACAAAAGCATCAAGAGTTGACTCAACACATCAAAGAAACTCTTTCTATTTCTTTGGTCGTTGTGGAACCCAAACTCACACATCCTCAACTCTCCCTAAGCAAACCTCACCTTTAGGATAGTGGCACTCAGAACGAGGTTAATGGAAATACACTCATCTCTCTCAAGGAAAAGTCACAAGTCCGGCTCTAAGTACCATATGCTTTCCCCTTATGTGAGTCACCACTAATGTAAGATTCATTCAACTAAAGATCATATAGGGCTTTTGTGGAGACATAGTGAAGGCTTTTGGTTCAGGGTAGGAAATGTTTGGTCTAAGTAGGTTCCATCTTCCCTTTAGTACTTCTTTTTCTTCATTTTGGCACACATTCACTTGACTTTTTAAGTCATTTCACTTATTTCTAGGTTAGAGAGACATACTGTCACTCTTTCTTGTTCAATTCTAATCTTTTCTCCTTTCTCAACTTTCCACACCTTTCATTCTTTGCTTTTATTGAATCCCTTTATTCATTTCAACGTTGAATATTCTTTTTGTCTTGTTGCTTTTCTTTCTTTTTCATTGCCTTTCCTTTTCTTCATTTTGTACCTTTTTATCACTTTGTTGCAATCCTTGTCTCTCCCCCTAAACTTATACTTTTGCCATATTCTAAGGAATGATCGAGTGTCAAGAGAGGGTATTTTTAGAACGGGTAAAGGCTTGTATCATGGTCCTTGAAGGAATAAGGTCTAAGGCTCAAAAGGGTTGATTAGAGATTTTATTATTGGTAGGCTATGGAAGTGTTCAAGATATCATTTGGATCAAGGAGAACCTATAATCATGTCTCAAGTCAAATTCCACTTAGTATTTCGCCTCGACAAACATTCAGGGCAAGTTCTAGACCAATGACATGAGACTTGGACTTGCAATGCAAATTCTCACCACACAAGCTATGGGATTGCTAAAGACACAAAGTTGGGGCCCACAACAACCTTAGATAAGATTTGAGCACACAATGGTCCCGAAAAATCACTTGATGATTATCGGCCAACACAAGAGTCTCAAGGTCACAACTTTTACCATCCTATACATAACGATTTGTTTTTGACCATAAGATAAAAGGCAGATGTAATAGGCCCAAGTGAAGCTTTGCTTGAGGCACCCTTAGCACTAACTACTAAAAAGCAAAAAGAAAAACAGACTCAAACCCTTAAGAAGGTTGTCATGCCATCCATTATCGGGAAGAGCCACCTGGTTCATACAAATTCCACCTTTGGAAAGAAACGTGGCATTAAGAAAACCAAAGCCTTATTGCAAAAACTCAAAACAAGAAACTACGAATATAAAATAAGAAACTAAGAAAATGAAAAATGCGGAAAGTAGAATGAATATGTACAAGAGGGATTTAATCGAATATACAATAGGGGAGATTAATATATACAATAGAATGTAACTTTTATATACAGACCCAGAGTAAAAAGTACGAAAAATGTAATGAAAATGCTGAAATTATATACATACCAAAGATAAAAAGAAGGAAAGAAATCATAAAATCTATCATATATATACATTCATCCAAAATCCAAATAGGGCTACCCCTCAAATAAAAGCTGGCATTGTCCTCAATGCCAACTAAGCAAAATAAGCACAAAATAGATGAAAGTGGAAAAAGGAACTCCCTATGGGCCGTCTGTCTGCATGGGGTCCTCTGTCTGGGTCCCTGGGTCCTCTCTATGCTTGGGTGCCTGAGACTAGCTCCCTGTGATCTATGGTCTGCTGCTGGGACCTGGGCCTGGACCTGGACACGCTCCTGGGCTACCTCCTGGAGTTGGCTAGAGGAATCTCCCGGTGGGTCCTCCAACTGAATGACTGTATCATCGGACTAGGGGATCACCCTCTTCCTCTTAGGAGGCCTCTCGGACTGCTCTGGCTGGTGATGGGCTGCTGGTACAGGGTCATGTAGTAGCAAATCTAAAGGTAGGTGATCTGTTTTCTATCTCTCAACCTCGATCCGTAACTCCTTCACGGACTCTTTCGAAGCCCGAGTCTTCCTCATCTTCTTAGCCTCCCTAGCAAGATCCTTGAGAGCCTTTCCATGAGAATTGACAGCGTCTGTAAGCAATTTCTGAATCTCTAGGATCTTTTTATGGTTGTCCAGAAGATCCTTGAGAGTGTCCTCAATGGATTGTGGGACCTGTAGAGGAGGAGGTGCTGACTGACCTGCCATGGTAGTAGATAATACAAACAGCTTAGAAGTAGTTATCTGCATCCAGTTGTTGATGCTGGTGAGGGCCTGACTCAGACGGTGGGCAGTCAATGGATAGGCAGTGGTGGAAGGTATCTCTGGATCTATGGAGGTGGATGGACTTGGGGCCATATCTGCTGCAGTGGAAGGAGGCTGTGGAGTAGTCACTACCACTACTGGCTCTTCAGACTTGCTAGTTGAAGTAGTGGATTTCCCTTTGAAGTGCTTGCCCTTAGGGTTGTCATCACCCTGTAGGCTATACCATGAGAAGGGTACCTTTGCCTTCACCTTCACGTCAAATCTGCGTTTCTCCACATTGAGGTCCTCCAAGTACATTGTGTAGAAGTTGGGAAATGGGTAGGACCTATCACTAGGAGTGGAAAACAAGCAGGTCGGGTCGGATATGGTTCGGGCTGAAAACGGATAATGAAAAAATGGGTAAATTATCCGATCCGTCCCATATTTAATACGGATAAAAAACGGGTTAACCGGCGGATAATATGGGTAACCATATTATCCATGACTTCTTACATATGATCACTTTTGGGTGAATGCTTAGTCTCCCTAACTTGAGGAACCTCCAATTTGAAGTTTTACAAATATAAAAGTTAGACCCGTTGGTTATCCATTGGTTATCCATTTTCTAAATGGATAATATTGTTCTTATCTATATTTGTCCCATTTTTAAATTGTTCATTATCCAACCCATTTTTAATGGATAATATGGGTGGTTAACTGTTTTTTCTTTGAACCATTTTGCCACCCCTACCTGTCACCTTCATTCACTACCCGGGTAATGACCCGGGACATCACATTCCCGACATTGATCGGGTACCATGCCATGATAGATGCATCTAGAATCGCCCGGTGAATTGGGAGTGAGTTGTCATGGGTTGTAGGATCTAGCCTGCTGCACACAAATGACTTCCACCCCTTTGCCTCGAAGTTCAATGTTCTCCGCAATATCTTCACCCCCGTAGTCAACCACTCGGGGGTGGTACCTGGGATTGCCAAGTACTCTGCCAACCACGGACGGGCTTCTTTACCCAACTTCATCTTATCCAAGTATAGGGACTCATCCTCCTCCGTGAAGCCCAAATAGTCATTGATGGTCTTTCCATCAAACTTCACTTTCAGATTCCGCACTTTGGTGACCGTGGTACCCTTTTTGATATGGGCCACGTTGGTGTAGAATTGTTTCACCAAGTGCTCATTGGCATCATCCACATGCCCTACAAAGTAGTCCCATCCAGCTCTATCTCTGAATTGCCTCAACACATTTGGGTTGTGAGGCAAAAGATCCCAGGTGATAATTTTTCTCTCTGGTATCAACCTCTTTTCTGGCCACCACTCTCTGAATTTGTGGTAGGCAATCTCACTGACGAACTGGTCCTCCCATGCCTCCGGGTTCCTAGTCCGCTCTACCCACCCAACTTGGGGCTCATCCCCTTCTGCTTCTTCCCCATCTTCTGCTACCGCACCCTCTCCGGATAATGAAGCTGTAGGAGAGGTGGAGAACTCATCCTCACTGACTGCAGCTGAGCCCTCAGATGACCCAGAAGGTACATGTGCTAAAGCCTAAGGAGTGAGGGATGCTGGAGGTGTATCTATCAATCGGTTTCTCTCCGGCCAATCAAGAACATACTCTGGCACGGAGTCTGAAGATGCCTCCCGGGAGGGCTCGTACTCACTCCCCGACTGATCAATTGCTCTGTCTGCAGCTTTAATGATTTTCCTTTTGTTTTTAATGTTTTGTCAGACTTGTGGGGTCAGCTTTATCATTCCTTGTTTCCCAACCCGGAAGGACTCTCCTCTTCCTGGTTGTTTAGCACCTTTGGCTCTTGATTTTACCATTGTCCGCAAACAACATTCATTAAGACTTTGTTAGTATCCAGAAAAACAATGAAGTTCAAAGTTGCAGAAAAAATGTTGCTAATAGTATGAAAATTGCAGAGTGCGGACCACATAAAATGGAGTGCGGCCGCAAAGAGGCCATTGCGGACCGCACAAAATCCATTGCGGTCCGCACAGAGGTGGGGTTCAGACTACCCACTCTCTGAATCTATGCACCGCGAATTGCACAAAATGCAATGCGGCTGCGGTCCTCAAATGATCAACTTTTAGGACTTTGCCATTGCGGTCCGCACAAAATACCATTGCGGGCCGCACAGGGGCACCGTGGACCGCACAAAATCCACCGCGTCCGCGTTGAACGCCCAACAATAACACCAACCTATGGTTCATGATTCGTTCAATTTTAGTCCAATTTTACACCTATTGATGAGTCCCTAAGTGTTGGTTCAGTGTTTTTAACTACCTAGTCCTACTTTAAACAAAAATTATCAAACCTACGCTACAAAATTGAAAGAAATACGGATAAGGAAAGAAGAAGAACTAAGAAAAATAATAATTCAAAGAAAATAAATGAATTAACAACTAAGGAGAAGTTAATGTTACCAGAGATGAGATGAAAAGCTGAGTAATGAACTTGAGCAGTTAATTTCGTGCAGATGAGAAAGATGAACATTAATTTTTAATGCTCTGAGAGTAAAAGGATCGAAAAGACCAAAAGGAGGGCCTCAGGTCCTATTTATAAAAAAAGGTCCTGGGGCCCAGCTTACCTACCCACCGCGGACTGCACAAAATGGCACTGCGATCTGAGGTGCTTGATAAAAAGGGCACAGACAAATTGACCACTGCGGACCGCACAAAATGTAATACGGCTGCAGTGGACCACCGCAGACCGCGCAAAATGCAATGCAGCTGCGGTGGCAAACTTCAGAGAACCCCCACTTTTGTCAAATCATCAGTGCGGTCCGCATTGATTTCTTGCCCCCACACAAAGGTCTTTGCGGCCACACAAAATGAGTGCGGTCCACATTGACAACTTCATAGAGTAGTTATTTTCCAACTTTTTCCTGCACTTCATCAACACAATCCTACAGCATCTCACAACCAGTCAGTCCAAAAATAAATCCTACACTACAATGAAAATCAAAGAAAAACAAGAATAAAAACATATGAGTTGCCTCCCAAGAAGCACCTGATTTAACGTCGCGACACGACGCAGGTTACCATCAAATCATTTGAGATGAAGAAGTGCCACCACGTGGTTGTCATCAATTTTTCCCAAGTAGTGCTTGACCCTGTGCCCATTCACTCTGAAAACTTCCCCATTTTTGTTCTTCAAATCAAGTGCACCAAACGGGGTCACAAACACCACTTCAAAAGGTCCACTCCATTATGACTTAAGCTTTCCTAGAAACAGACGTAACCGAGAGTTGAACATGAGAACCAAATCACCCACTTTGAACTCCTTGCCACGAGCATATTTATCATGAAGACACTTCATTTTGTCCTTATACAAGGAAGAACTGGAGTAGGCATGGAACCGGAACTCATCAAGCTCATTAAGTTGCTCCACCCGAAGATTTGCTGCAACATCCCATTCAAGATTTAACTTCCTCAAAGCCCACATGACCTTGTGCTCTAACTCAACCGGTAGATGGAAAGCTTTCCCAAACACCAACCGATACGGAGACATACCAATCGGAGTCTTGTAAGCAGTCCTATAAGCCCATAGAGCGTCATCCAACTTCTTTGACCAATCGGTCCTATTTGCATTGACCGTTTTTGACAATATACTCTTGATTTTCCTGTTTGAGACTTCAACTTGGCCACTCGCTTGAGGATGATAAGGAGTAGAAACTTTGTGGTTGACACCATACTTTGCAAGCAAATTGTCAAAAGCTGTATTGCAAAAATGAGACCCCTCATCACTTATGATTGCACGAGGAGTGCCAAACCTTGTAAAAATGCTCTTCTTGAAAAATGCAAAAATACTCCGGGCCTCATTGTTGGGTAAAGCCACGGCTTTAACCCACTTTGAAATATAGTCAATCGCCACAAGAATGTATGTGTTCCCACACGAGCTAACAAACGGGCCCATGAAATCAATGCCCATACATCAAAAATATCAACCTCAATAATGGTATTGAGAGGCATCTCATCTTTCTTTGAAATTCCACCCGCTCTTTGACATTCGTCACACCTCTTCACAAGTTCACTTGAATCTTTGTACAAAGTTGGCCAATAAAACCCACAACTAAGAACTTTGGAAGTCGTCCTCGGCCCGCCATGATAACCACCATAGGGAGAGGAATGACAAGCCCTCAAGATGCCCAATTTCCCTTCCTCCGGGACACACCGTCGGATCACACCATCCATGCAAATCTTGAACAAGTATGTCTCATCCCAATAGAAATCCAAACTATCCCGTTTGAGCTTCTTCCTTTGGTTAGAAGAGAGCTCACACAGGATTATACTAGTCACAAGGAAATTAGCAACATCGCAAGCCATGGCATTTCATTCACCGATGCCGAAAGGAGTTATTTGTCGGGAAATGAATCATTGATCTCTAGGCCATCACGAGACCTCCCCTCCTCCTCCAAGTGGGACAAGTGGTCCGCCACTTGGTTTTCACTACCCTTCCGGTCCACAATCTCCAAATCAAACTCTTGAAGTAACAAAACCCATCACATCAGTCTAGCTTTGGAATACTTCTCCGTCATCAAGTATCGGAGTGCGGCATGATTGGTATGGACTATGACCTTGGCACCCATAAGATACGGCCGAAATTTCTCCATTACGAACACAATTGCCAAAAGTTCTTTCTCAGTTACCATGTAGTTCACATGAGCATCATTCATTGCCTTGCTCGCATAGTACACCAGATGAAACATTTTGTTCACTCTTTGACCCAAACCGCCCCAACCGCAACATCGCTCGCATCACACATGAGCTCAAAGGGCAAGCTCCAATTAGGTGCGGTAATGATATGAGTGGTGGTCAACTTATGCTTGAGAAGTTCAAAGGCTTCCATAGATTTTTCATCAAACACGAACTTGGCATCTTTTTCCATTCACTACCTTCGAAAAGTCTTTGATAAATCTCCGTTAGAACCCCACATGCCCAAGAAAACTTCTAACACCCTTGACAGAGGTAGGGTGAGGGAGCCTTGAAATCACATCAATTTTTGCTTTGTCTACCTCAATACCATGCTTTAAAATTTTATGCCCAAGAACTATGCCCTCTTCCACCATGAAGTGGCATTTCTCCCAATTAAGAACAATATTGGTTTCTTCACAACGGGCCAAAACTTTATCAACATTTTTCAAGCACTCATCAAATGAATGACCCACAACACTAAAGTCGTCCATGAACACCTCCAAAATATCTTCCACCATATCGGTGAAAATGACCATCATACACCGCTGAAATATAGCCGGTGAATTACACAACCCAAAAGGCATCCAAGAAAAGGCAAAGGTGCCATATGGACAAGTGAATATGGTCTTCTCCTGATCTTTCGGAGCAATCAAGATTTGGTTGTACCCAGAATACCCATCCAAGAAACAGTAGAAGACATGCACAACAAGTCGGTCTAACATCTGATCAAGAAAAGATAGTGGATAGTGATCCTTGCGGGTCACTTTATTCAACTTGCGGTAGTCCATACATACCCTCCAACCAGTGAGAGTTCTGGTAGGAATCAACTCATTTTGTGAATTTGCAACCACGGTCATACTACCCTTCTTCGGTACATATTGCACCGGTGAATTCCAATAGCTATCAGAGATAGGGTACACAACCCTGACATCCAACCACTTGATCACCTCCTTTTTCTCAACTTCTTTCATTTCCTCGTTCAACCTCCTTTGATGTTCCAAGGAGGGCTTTGCATCATCTTCCAGAATAATCTTGTGCATACAGAATGCAGGGCTTATCCCCCGAATATCAGCTAATGTCCAACCAATTGACTTTTTCCGTTTTTGAAGCACCGCCAATGTGGCATCAACCTACATGTTAGTAAGACAAGAAGAAAGAATAACTGGAAAAGTAGAACTAGGGCCTAAGAACTCATACCTGAGGTGTGTAGGCAACGACTTCAACTCCAACACCGGAGGATCCTCAATTGAAGGTTTTGTTGGTGGAGTCTTCCGATTCTCAAGGTCAAAAGATAGTTTTCTAGGCTTATAAGAGTAAGATCCCATCCTATCTAAAGCATTCACACATTCCACTCGGCCGTCATCATCATTGACATCAAGCTTCAACAATACGGCCTCCAGAGGGTCCTCCACATTGATCATTGCACTAGTATCATCAACTATCACTACCGTGACAAGGTCCACAAAAGAGCACACCTCGAAACTGTTGGGCTGCTTCATTGACTTGAACACATGAAAGACCACTTTTTCATCACCCCCCGGAAGGTGAGTTCCCCTGCTTCCACATCAACTAAGGCCTTCCCAGTAGCAAGGAAAGGTCTCCAAAAGAATATTGGAACTTCATAATCCACCTCACAATCCAAGATCACAAAATCAACTGGCAAGATAAATTTGTCCACCCGAACAAGCACATGATCAATAATACCCAATGGTCTCTTCATCGTTCTATCCGCCATTTGCAATCTCATGGAAGTTGGCCTAGGTTGCCCAATACCCAAAGTTTTGAAAACTGATTAGGGCATCAAGTTGATACTTGCCCCCAAATCATATAGAGCCTTAGCAAAATCCGCACTTCCAATGGTGCAAGGAATGGTGAAAGCACCGGTTTCTTCAAGCTTCGGGGCCATTGAATTCACTATTGCACTAACTTGGTGGGTTATCTTTATATTTTCACAATCCATGGACCGTTTCTTTGTCACCAAGTCCTTCATGAATTTAGCATAGCCCGACATTTGTTCAAGAGCTCCACCAAAGGCACATTAATGGATAAGCTCTTCACCATGTCAATGAACTTTTTAAACTGATTCTCATTTTTCTGCTTCACGAGCCTTTGAGGATAAGGTGGAGGTGGCCTTGGAAAAGACGCCTTGGCTTTAGGCACAACCAGCTCCAGCATGTCTATTACGTGCTCCCTAGACGGGTTCACATCATTTTGAGTTTCCAACTCGGTATCTTGAATATCAATCCTCACTTCTTCATTCACATTCTCATCAATCACATTTTCAACCACCAAAGGAACTTCATCTTCTTGCAACTCAGCATCATCACCCAAAATTTGCTTTTGTTTGGAGGTATTCACATCACCACCTCGTCCACTCCTTGTAGTTACCACCATAACATTATTGTTTCCACCCTTCGGATTTACTACCGTATCACTTGGTAGAGCACCCTTAGGGTGAGTATTCAAGGACTGTGAGATTTGGCCTAATTGCACCTTCAAATTTCTAATTGAAGTATTGTGGGAAGACAACTGAGCATTGGAATATGGATTCTTCTTCATCATTTGTTCGAATATCATTTCAATTCTCCCCATATCATTGTTAGAAGAACTAGGACCTTGGGATGGAAATGAAGGCGGATTGTTTGGTTGTTGGTGCATTGAGGGCCTTTGAAAGCCTTGCCCCCGGTTTCCTTGATTTCCATTGTTCCACCTACCTTGATTGTTGTTACCACCCCAGTTGTTGTTGTTACCATTCCAATTACCCTGATTTTTCTGATTGTTGTTCTGATTGCCCCAATTGGAGTTTTGATTGTTGTTCCCCCAATTACCATTGCCTTGTTGTTGTTGATTGCCCCAATTGCCTTGGGGTCTCCATTGTTGTTGGTTGGAAAAATTGCCCCTTTTGCCTTGATAATTGTTCACGTATTGCACCTCTTCATTCTGCCCATCATAACTATCATCTTGGAATGGTCAAATTGCTCCGAATTCCCTTGATTCTTTTGACCTATTTGTCTTCTTTTGTTGACTAACATGTTGACACCTTCCATGGAGTTCACTTGGTGGGGATTTTAAACTTGTTGCAACTGTGCCTTTGCTAGTTGGTTCAATGTAGTTGTCAACTCATTTATAGCCTGCCCATGATCATGTAACTCCTTGTGCAAATGAGTGACCGTGGGGTCACCCTGGGGCACATTGGCTCTACTTTGCCAACTAGAAGAAGTGTCAGCCATCTCGTCAAGAATGTCACAAGCCACATCATAAGACAACTTCATGAAGTTGCCCCAAGCAAGTTGGTTCACTATACACTGGTTTGTTGTGTTAATGCCCCGGTAGAAAGCCTGTTGGATCATTGCCTCAGTCATATCATTGTTGGGGCTTCCTTTACCATTGTTCTATAGCGCTCCCAAATCTCATGCAAAGGTTCGGTGGGCTCCTGCTTGAAAGCCAAGATCTCATCTCTCAATTCTACCATATGCCCCAGTGAGAAAGTTTTTTCAATGAACTTGTCCACCAACTCATTCCAAGTAGTGATGGAATGTTTGGGAAGTCACTCAAGCCAATCCAATGCCTTCCCTCTAAGTGAAAATGGGAAGAGTCTCAACCGAAGTGCATCTTTGGACACATTTGTTTGCTTTCTCCCCTAATAGGTATCCACGAACCCCTTGAGATATTTGTAAGTATTTTGATTGGCAGTACCCGTGAAATACCCATGCTGCTCTAGCAATGTCATCATCACATTGGTAATTTGAAAATTGCCCGCCCAGATCCAGGGTGGGATAATTGCACTTGCATAGCCTTGGTTTGGAAGCACTCGAAGAGCCACTCTTGGAGGTGGTGGAGGTGGGTCTGGAATATTGTCATTGGCATTAGCATTGGCCTGACGGCCTCTATGTTGTCCTTGAGGTATAAGAGGCACCTCATCATCTCCGACATCATCTACCTCCTCCCCCGCAATCACATTTCCAAGAGGGTCATTAGCATTTGCTGCCATTTTGTACCTAAATTTGTGACACACACAAATTAGTAACATAGAAGGAAAGAAGAACAATACACAAAACTATTTAGATAGATAGCCAAAACCGTTAGCTCCCTGGCAACGGTGCCAAAAAGTGATCGAAGCCAACCCTGTACTACTATGAAGTAGCAAGAGAGGTCGAAGCAACTTTTACCCGAAAAGGTCGGGATCGATTTCCACAGGGAGCTAGATATTGGAGTTTAGCTTCTATCTAAATGGGAGTTGTGTAATTGTTCCTAATTACACTTCTAAACATTGTTTGTTTTAGTTTTACTTCTAATTTTATATTACTACGATGCTAAATTAGGCTAAGTAGGGCTAAGATTAAACCATTGCAGGTTGATCAATTAGATAAACGGCACTAGGGTAGTGACTTTCTCCTAGGTGGTCAATTGACGGATTCTTGAGTCTAAGGCTAGATTGTCACATTTGGGGAGTATGAGATAACCTTTACATGATTCTACTCACTCTATACATCTCGGTAGTTTGAGTAATTTTGCCCGAATTGACTTTCTCAAGACCAATTGGGTATGAAAATTCGTGCAAGCAATTGAGGTTCAAGTCAGGTATTACTATCTCTAGGTTTAACCTATTAATTGGGGCTATCAATCTCTTGAATACGCCCTAATTCCTTGTTGGACCAATTTCATGGACTTAGACCCTCTTTCTCAAGAAGAGCCAAAGTCTACTAGGCATAAACTAGTATTTGCAACCACTAATTCAACATTAAAACCCTAAATTAGTCCAAATATCAAACACCCATAGACAATCAAGCATCAAAACACAAGACCCATTAATTACCCATACTAGGGTTGAGCAACAGCCCTAGCTAATGGGTCTAGCTACTCATAATTATACAAAAAAATAAAGAAATAGATGAAGAAAAGTTCATAATAATTAATTGCTAGATAAAACCTAAAGATTCAATGTTGAAACTAAGCTAAAATTACTCAAAAAGGTAAAAGAGAAGAAGTCACGAGCTTAGCTCTGTCCCAAAATCTATGTGATGACCTAGAAATTGGAAAGAAACTATTTATACTAGGCTGAAAATTTTGGACAAAAATACCCCTACGGGGCTAGTGCGGACCGTACAAAATCGAGTGCGGCCGCACTAAGGCTCTTGGCTTGACTATTCTGCTCTCTGAAGTTGGCCACCACGGACCGCACAAAATGCACCGCGACCGCGTTGGCTTCTACTGCGGTCCGCACAAAATGGACCGTAGACTGCATTGTCCAGTTCCTCCAAAATGTCACCTCTACAAACTTGAGCTCTGCGGACCGCACAAAATCGAGTGCGGCCATAGTGGAATCAATGCGGACCGCACAAAGTCCTTTGCGGCCGCATTGCCTGGCTGACTGAGAAGCATACTCTCTGATCTTCATCTTTGCGGACCGCACAAAATGGTGTGCGGCCTGGCCCTCTTTGACTAAGCTTGGTATTGTCTTGGTACTTGTGCAAGTTTCCCTCCTTTTTGAGCTGGTTTTAGACACATTGTCACCTTGTTGATCAAACCTGCAATCAAGCATAACTTGTGAGCCTTTGGGACTATTTTGTACACATTTCTAATCAAAACTTAAGCAAGAAGGAGTGTAAAATGCATCATAATCCCTAGTTATCACAATCATAGCATAAGAGCCATTGTCACCAGCTTCATATATACCAACTGATGAGGTGGTGGTGCATATATAGTGTCGTAACCTTTCCCCATACCCCATATACATATATAATACATATATATTGATACGTGTATATAACGTCATCTGGTCATAGGTAAATGCATATGCATAAATGAATGCATTGCATCATGAAGATAGTCTATACGATCTCTTGGAATGTCATGAGACCTATGAATAGACGATATAATAGTAGGACAAATGGGGAATCAAGAATATAGGCACCTCTAGTACTTCTATGAATAGAATCATTTATAAAAGTTAAACATTTGCTCGTTTCGTTTGTATCATATGGATTATGCCAAAAAGAAAGAAGGGATAGCCTTAACATAACTTACTTGAGGAATTTATCACACACTTTTACTTGAGCTTGCCAGGAACAACTTTTGCTCCTTCTAAATCTTTGAACAAGAACTAAGCACTTCTTATGATCATGGCATATTTCATGTTGCCGGACATATGGAGTATTCATGGATGCATGTTTTTTCTTTGTTTCCAAAGTAAGAGACTCCCTAATAAAATAAGGAAAGATTTCAACCTTCTTTCTATATCTTAATTGTCAAAGAAGTATATATATAATCATGAATGCGTAAGGCTTGCATTGTCACGTGTAAACAAGGCACACCAAGTGCTATGACTCATGTGCACTTTAGTGCCACCCTTGGCAAATTTTTTTGCCATGTTGCAGCCTAAAAGTCCCCTAAAATTCCACCTAATCCCATAAACCAAAGAGTCACCATTTGTCAGGATCAAGACCCATACTTGCTGCCACGTAAATGCTCATCCATCCCACTTATTTGATGGCTAAGCCACCAAAACTACCTAATCTTGCCACCTAGATCTAAGACTTGCCTAGTCAATGTTGAATTCCCTACTTGCTTCCACCTCAATCCTTATAAAGTTAATTAGTCATGATCCCCCTTATCCTCATGATTCCACGTGGATTCACATAAATGACACTTATCCACTTATAACTAATTCCATATTCCATGACTTTATACCAACATTTAACAAATTATTCACACAATAATTTCTAGGTCTTGATTCACTTAAATACTAATATATTTCATATACCTTGCTATCATGGTCATTTGGTATAGCACTAGTCCATAAATACGTGATATTATAGCTTGGACCGTATTTCATCTAAAAATGTCAAACTTCGGTGTTGCTCAATTTTTCCGATTCGTTTACTCTTTGACCTTCATAACACTTACTTATCACTTGTTTGGAATTTCATAAATACTTATAACCTTAAAAATAGTCTTGTCCTTGAACTTATGTCCATTATCTATGACAAATCCAGTGTAGAAAAGTATGAGATATTACATCCTTCCCCTCTTTAGAAACATTCATCCTTGAATGTTAACTCTTAGAGATTTACAAAATTTTTGCCAGGGTCTCCTTTGTAAACTAATCTAAACCCAACTTCTATTTGAAGTCTCGACTATTCACAAACTTTTGTACTTGAGTATCTCATATTTTCTTCACCTTTAACTTACTTACCTTTCAATATTGCATCTTATCTTTTGTCTCTTTCATAACCTCCCTTCTACATAGGTGGAAATTTCATCCACACCTTAAAGCTCTACTATGATACCCGCACCTCTGGTGCATACAAAATCTGGTGGAAGCTTCATACTAACTTCGTGCGACTCAACTCTATGGCACGATCTAGTAATAAAAGAAGGGTAACATTTCCTAAATGCCCTATAGCCTCTCAATTATAAATGTGGAGGGAAACACACACATAAGTGAGACTCTACTAGGTACGACTTTGTAGACTCCCTAGGACACGGCCTGCTCTTATACCACTTTGTCATTCCCTAAACCCGGGGAGACATGGCTGACACCTGGTGTCGTACTGGCCTGAGCGAACTACTCTATAACTCATTCTTTCTCTAACTATCATGGGCTAACATGGCCACAACTTGTAATGTATAACTGTAAGTGGGCAAATATTGTATCACTGATCCATCATTCTTAAAACATGAATACACATGGGAATTCAAAGCCTCTGACATACTATACATAATGAACCTATGTCTACAAAGCCTCTAAGATTATTTGACATCAAATGGGACACGGTAACGACCTACCCATAAGTCTGTAGCAAAACTCTGACACCTTGACTTATAGACTCGGCTGTATTCTGAATGAGGTGGTGTCTTATGATCGAGGCCAACCCTGCACTATTACAAAGTAGCAAAAGTGATCGAAGTAACTTTTACTCAAGAAGGTCGGGATCGATTTCCACAGGGAGCTAGAAATAGGGAATTGAGTTTCTATCTAAATTAGAGATGCGTAATTGCTCCTAATTGAACTTTTAATCATAGTTGGTCTTTTGATTACTTCTAATATTATGCTATTTAGATGCTAAATTAAGCTAAGAGTAAGATACTTGAAAGGTTGTCTAAATAGTTAAGAAGGCACTAGGGAAGTGACTTTCTCCTAGGTGGAAACTTGACGGGTTTTCGAGCGAAGGCAAGATTTTCATGTTGGGGATTATGATATAACCATTGCACGATACTTCTCACTCTATACCTCTCGGTAGTTTGAGTGATTTTTCCCTAATTGACTTTCTCAAGACCAATTGGGTATGATAATTTATTCAAGCAATTTAGGTTCAAGTCGGGTATTATTATCTCTAGGTGTAACCCTTTAATTGGGGCTATCTATATCTTGAATATGCCCCAATTCCTTGTTAGACTAATTTTCCTAGACTCAAGTTCTCTTTCTCAATAAGAACCCAAGTCAAATAAGCACAAATTAGTGTTTGCAACCACTAATTCAACATTAAAACCATAAATTAGTCCAAATATCATACACATTCAAGCCTTAAAACACAAGACCCATCAAATACCCACACTAGGGTTGAGCCACAACCCAAGCTAATGGGTCTAGCTACTCATGATAATAGAAGAAAGCTGAGAAATAGAAGAAGAAAAACCCATAATATTTAATTACAAGCTAAAACATGATGATTCAATGATAAAACTACTCTAAAATTACTCAAAATGGTTAAGAAACCCTATTGATGAGCACGACTGAAGTTTAGAATACAACTGATGACCTAAAAATGGGAAACAAAAGTATTTATACTAGGCCAAATTTTTTGGAAACAAAATACCCCTGCGGGGGTAGTTAGTCTTCTTGGCTTTAAACTCTGCTCTCTGAACATCGCCACCGCGGGCCGCACAAAATGCACCACAGCCGCGGTGGCTTCTGTTGCGGTCCGCACAAAAAGGACCGCGGACCGCATTGGCATTAAGCTCCAAATCTTCAACTCTCTGAACACTCTCTTTGCGGACCGCACAATATCGAGTGCAACCGTGGTGATTCCATTATTGTCCGTATGAAATGCTTTGCGGCCGCACTAGTTGATTTCCTGAAATAGGAACCTCTCTGAACCTCCTCACTGCAGACCGCACCAAATGGAGTGCGGCCGTAGTGGACCTGTTGCACTGTGCTTGGACTTGTTCTTGGTACTTGTGCATGTTTCACTCCTTTTTGAGCTGATTTTGACGAATTGTCACCTTGTTGACCAAACCATGCAAACAAGTACAACATATAAGCATTTGGAGCTATTTTGTACACATTTTTAATCAAAAGTCAAGTAAGAAGGAGTGTAAAATGCATCATAATCCCTAGTTATCATCTTACCGATTCTCTGCTGAATGCTAACCTCGTCTACTATGAGGGCTTGTCAAACTGATTATCTATACCTGCAGGCATAAATGCAGCGTCCCCAACAAAAGGATGTCGGTACGAATAATGTACCGAGTATGTAAGGCATGTAAATAAGTATATAAAGGATATGGAAAAAACATGGAGTAAAGGACTCAACCTATAAGTTTAGATAGTTATATAAATCATGAAATATTTATAATATCATGCATATGAATATGAATGTCATATAATGCATAGATCTATACGTACATAACATCGTCAAGCCTCTGAGGGCATCCCATCATATCATCTCAGCCTCTGTAGGCAAAATCATCAACATATACTAGCTGATCAGGTGGTGGTGCATATATAATGTCGTAACCTTTCCCCATACCCTATATACATGTATAATACATATATAATGCCATCTGGTCATACATAAATGCACATATATAAATGATTGCAATGCATAATGAAGTAAGTCTTCAGTATCATGCCTAGGCACGTTGGAATGGTACATGCACCTTTTAGTTGCATCAAAATACTTAGAGGTATACTCAGGAACCGTTCCTTCCAATGGATGTATGAATCATGCCCTTCTTAATCTTTTGAACAATTGGGCCAGAGGCTCAGCAACCGGGGTATAATTTCTGGGACCCCTTTCTTTAAAATTGGGACGGGGGCGAGGTGCATAAGTGGGTCGGTTTTGGTGGGTAGTGGTTTGGACAGGAGCATATGGTCGTTGTAGGTATGGGTTGTTGTGGGCTCGAAGAGGGTTGTACTAGGGTTGGGAGTGGTAATATGGTTAGGTGTTATAGACTAGAGCGCAAACGGGTGGTAGTGAATGGTTGTTGGGGAATAGGAAGTGTTTTTGTTATGTGGATTGGGTTGATAATAAGGGACGACTGCTGAGACCTTCTCTTTCTTCTTCTTTTCGCTACCGATTGACCCTGATTGGATTGTCCTGATGGCCGTTTGTAGTGAAGCCATGGATTGTACTTTACCAGATTTTATACCTTTTTCTAAGAAATCTCCCATCTTGGCTAGCTCGGGGAATTTCTGTTCCCATCATTTTTTTTAAAGAATATCCCTTCCTGGGATATGATGAAATACTTGGTCAATTCGCTTTCTTCCAGTGGAGGTTGTGCCATCGCGGCCTCTGAACTCCACCGACGTGCATATTCTTGGAATGACTCGAACAACATTTTCTGCATGTTCACTAGTGCGTACCTATTAGGAGTGATCTCAATGTTGAATCGAAAGAGATTCATGAAGTCCTCTGCCATATCTTGCCATGTTCTCCAGTTTCGTGGTTCTTGTGGAGTATACCAAGTGAGTTCCTCTCTCGTCAGGCTTCTTATGAATAACTTCATTCTTAGCTTCTCGTTCCTCCCAATCCGACTAACTTGTCACAATATGCCCTCAAATGCATGTGGGGATCACCCGTCCTATTGAAGATATTGAACTTTGGAGGCTTATACCCTACTGACATATCCACGTCCGAATGGATACATAGATCCTCGTAGTCCAAACTTTCACTTCCCTGGGAAACTTGGAGGTTCTTCATTTGTTATCTCAAGAATTGTAGCTGCTCAGATACTGACTCCTCTTCCTTACGCCTAGCTTCCCTCTCCATGGTAGATTTCCTTCTCTCCCGATCGCCCCGGGATATTAGCTATGACCAGAGCATGTTTAGTCGAGTTTTTTGCAGCAAACATCTTTCCCATTGGTCTTAGATTGTACGGTGGTTCTGCCAATTTTGGGTCAACATAAACCAACTTTCTTTTGGGGAGTAATGATAAAGTAAAAAGTAGAAGAAAGAAAAGAAAGAGAGGCAAACGTTAGTTTCTTCATTTATACAAGCAAGAAATCACACAAAGCAATTAACTCATGCATTTAAGCTAGCATGTTTTCCTAGAATTATTGGGTCCTCTCATTGCTGGAAATAGGCTTATATTGCAGATGTTTGACAAACAATTAGACTTGACACATTTGGATCCAAAGCAAGTTTGTTTTCATTGATGAAATTTGGACTGTAATAAGTGGGAAAAAAGGTTACATCACAGTTTATGATATTCATAGAACTGCACGGCTTAAATAACTTGCCCTTTAGGAAAGTAACAAAAACTGGGATAAGGGTACAAAGTGGAAAAGAAGAGGAAATCAACCAACTTTTAGTAACCATCCCCGTAATCATTTCCCATATCATCTTCTTCTTCTAGCCTTCCTCCGGATCTTCCTTCGGATTGTCTTCAAACTCCTCCTCGGCAACGTTAAACTTTGACCCTTCCTCTAGATCTTCTTTCAGATCTGTTTCAGACTCTATCTAGATGCACTCCACTACCCGGTCATCGACTTCAGTAGGTGGCGACATGATAGATCGTGGGACCACTTGATGGTGCATTGAGGTAGTTACAAGGTAATGTGGCATAATCTCATGGTAGTTTTGCAAAGCAGCCACTACGTCCTCCAGCCAGGCTATAGCCTCTCTACTTGATCGGGCTAGGTCATCTTCCTCGTTTATCTAGACATAATACTCCAAAGTGCATAATGAGTTTTGACCCATTGTCATTGTGACCAAATCGTTCCACTCTTCTTGGAACCTTCTTATCCTAGTGATTGGAATTTGTTTGTTATACTCAACCTCATATAGTGGTCTCCTCGTCTAGAGGCATATCCTGGATCATCCCAAACTGCATGAGAACCCGAAAGAGTGAGTATGGTTGGATGCCCTCAAGTCCGATCAGCTCAATGAAGTATTTCTGAGTAGTCCTTAAGACTGCCCTCCCACCTAACCATTATAGCTTCTACTTGACCCATTCTCCACTTAGATTAGTCAGCATTTCCATTTACTGTTCTTGGCCATGTGGGGAGACATAATGTCTCATCCTCTCATTGTGGCTGCGGATCATATTGCTGACGCCCACGAAGTAGTCAATAGAGGCCTCTCGCCGAAAGAAATGTTCTGTGACCCAGATCTGAAGTAGCAAGTTACAACTCTTAAAGAAATCATACCCTCATGCACACATGGACAAAGCCCTTAGAAACTCATCTAACTCCATCGGCACCATAATAGCTTGAAGATTGCCACAGAAGGTCGCCAGAACCACGAGTAATAAGTTGATGCTGATCGGACCCCTTGTAACGACCCGACAAGTCATTTTATTTTCTAGATCCCTATTACCCTAAATAAGACTCTCCGTATGTGCTTTTACTATTTTATAACTTGCGGGTATGGTTATTTGAGGTTTGGAAGGGTTCGGGTTGACATCAAAATACTTAGTTCCTTAATATTGGCTTTAAAGGGTTAAGTTTGACTTGGATCAACTTTCTAGTAAACGACCTCAGAATCGGGATTTGACAGCCCCAATAGGTTCCTATGATAATTTTGGACTTGGGCGTATGTTCAGATTGTGTTTTCGATGACCCGGGAGTGTTTTGGCTCATAAAGTTTAAAGTTGGGCATTTAAGGTTTAGAAGTTCTTTAAATTTGATTTGGAGTAAGTTTTGGTGTTACTGAGGTCCGTTTGATATTTTGTGTTTGAGAATAGTTCCTATGGTGATTTAAGACTTTCATGAAAAATTTGGTGTCATTCCAAGTAGTTTAAGTATGATTCAGGGCGTTCGGAGCAAGTTGAAAACTAGATGTTCATAATTTGATTCAATTTAGTTTTGGGGTACAATTCTTATTTTCCTTGTTGTTTTATGTGTTTCGAGAGTTTGAGAAGGTCCTTATTATGTTTATGGACTCGTTAGTGCATTTGGATGAGGTCCCGAGTAGCTTGGGTGTGTTTCGGACCGCCTGGAGTTAGGTTGAAAACACCAGATATTCTGTTATGGTTTCCTTCTTTGCGAACACGTAAGGACCCTCGCGTTCGCGATGTAGGATTTGTGGACTGGGGGCTTTTGCCCTTCACATTTGAGAGTACAGGGCCGCGTTCGTGGAGGCCTAGACCCTTTGGCCTTCGCGTTCGTGTAAGGCAGTCTGCGTTCGTGTAGAAGCCTGATCCTAGGCCTGGTTAACCCAATTGCCCTACACGTTCGCGTGTTAGGCCCTGCGTTGGAGAGGTGTAGGCGGCCCAGTGCACCGCGTTCGCGATGGCCTTTTTCCTGGGCCCTAGGCAGTTATCCTTCGCAATCGCGAGGCCTCTTTCGCAATCGCAATGAAGGTATACCAGGGTAGTGGCTTGTTTTAAAAATTGGACTTAAGCCATTTTCTCTCATTTTTAATTCCCTTGGCCGATTTTGGAGCTTCTTGGAGAGGGGTTTTCACCTAGATATTGAAGCTAAGTAATTCCTACCCAATGTAATTTTAATACATAGATTATGGGTAGATTTTAACATGTAAAATTATGGGTTTAGTTGAAAAACCTAGGTTTTGATAAAAATGAGATTTAACCACGAAAATAATTATGGAATTAGTGAAAATTATATATTTGAGTTCGTGAAGTTATAGGTAACTATTATCATAAAAAATTTTCTGAATCCGGGCACGTGGGCTCGGGGATGAATTTTAGGAATCTTCCCAATTCTGGTTCGGTAATTACTCTAATAGTTAAATTATGAACTTTTGAACATGTATTGATTAATTTATATAACATTTGACTAGTTTCAGATTGTTCGACACCGAGTTTAGTCTTTAGAATGAATTGTGAGCCGGAAAGTGAGCTTTGAGACGAGGTAAGTCTCTTGCCTAACATTGTACGAGGGAATTTACCCGATAGGTGATTTAAATTACCATTTTATTCTAATTGTGGGGGATACGTACGCACGAGGTGATGAGAGTCCGTGTGTAGCTACTAATTATGCTTATGTCAGGGTAGTTTAGGACCCAAATCATGAATTCCTTGTGATGTTTGCACCCTACTTGTTAATTAAAGTGCCTAAATTATATTGGAACTTGATAAAGAAATTATAAGAGACTGAATTTCACTTACTTGAGCTTTGGCGGGTTACTTGACCGTTAATAGAAATTATTCTTCTTTGTGTATTAGCCTTATAATAGCTTTTAATTCGGATGTTCATAAAGTATCCTATCTTCTTGTGGAGCGGGTCAAACGCCTCAGTAGTAGAATAGATGCATCTATTGTTGGTACCGCTCGACCCTAGGCAGTGTACACATTATTTTTGGATCGGGTAGTATGACCTCGGCATAAATCATGCGTGATAATACTCAGAGCCTAATTATACTTGATATTATTTTATGGCTTGAGAGGCTAAAATTATTAAATGACAGAAATTGACTTGGAATTTACTATTAGTGAAACAATTAGTTATTCACTACTTGTTATTGAGTTATTATTATTATTCACATAACCCATGCTTATTTAGAATTATGTATTTTATTGTTAGCCCATAGTAAGTGTCGATGTCGACCCCTCGTCACTACTTCTCTGAGGTTAGATTATATACTTACTGGGTATATGTTGTTTATTTACTCACGCTACAATTCTGCACTAAACTGTATAGGATCTGAGGTAGGTGCATCTGGCAGTCATACCGGCATGCACCCCCGTTACCCTGAGGCCTAGTGGTGAGCTGTTTCCTGAGCCGTTCCGCAAAACCTAGAGTCTCTCTTTTGTATTTATTTTCTGTCTACTTTATTTCAGACAGTAGTTAGAGTTTTGTATATTCTACTAGTTGCTCATACACTTGTGACACCAGATCTTGGCACACTCACTAGTAGATTTTATGGTTTTGGAGTATTTATGTCACTATATTTTCCCACTCTATTGCCTTCGTGTTATCTTATTGAATTTTCTACTCATTAATTTCTTAATAGATGGGATTTAATTACTTGGAAACGTATTAAAAATAGCAATCACATGGTTAGTTCACCATTGACTTACCTAGCGGCGACGTTGGGCGCTATCACGGCCTTTATGGTGAAATTGGGTCGTGATAACATGGTATCAGAGCACTAGGTTCACGTATATCTCACAAGTTATGAGCAAGCTTAATAGATCTTGCGGATCATTGCTTAGACGTCCGTACTTATCTCCCAGAGGCTATAATATGTTAGGAAACTACTCTTTCTTCATCTCCTATCATGTAGTTGATGTTATGCTAAGTATCTTTCTCTTATTCTATCACAGATGGTGAGTGCGGCGGCAGATATACCCAACTTTGGGGGAGCTGCTCCCCTTATTCCCAGAGGTAGAGAGAGGGCTCCAGCTCATGGTAGAGGACGAAGATGTCCTAGAGTTGCTCCAGCTATGCCACTAGCAGATCTATTAAAGGACCCTATTATTGAGAAGAAGGGCGAGGTATTTGCAGTAGAGCCAGCCCCAACAGATTTCATGTCCGCACTAGGATTTTAGGAGGTCATGGGCCGTATGTTGCAGTTCATAGATTCTATGACTCAGGTTGGTTTATTTCCAGCAGGTCCAACTACATCACAGGCAGGAGGGGGAGCACAGACCCCTACCGCTCAGGCTCTTGGGCATGCAGCTACCGTATATCATATCCCGGGCGCACTACTCGTGGGCGGAGCTCAGCCGGTTGCAGCAGCTATACCTAAGCCCAGACTAGTTGTGGCCAGCGAGCCTACAGAAGCTATTGGATAGATAGACCAGGCTTCATCCTGCTGTCTTTGGAGGTGAGCGACATGAGGACTCCAAGACTTTATTGATCGGTGCAGGGACAGATTGCATAACATGAGGATATTGGAGTCCTACGAGGTGAACTTTACCACCTTTCAATTTGAGAGCAGGGCCTGTAGATGGTGGCAGTCCTATCTTCTCAGCAAACCAGCAAGTTTTCCTCTCATGACTTGGGACCAGTTCACATGCCTCTTCTTGGACAGATATATTCTACCCTCTAAGAGGGAAGAGTTGCGATTTTAGTTCGAGCAGCTCCAGCAGGGCCAGATGTCGGTGACCGACTATGAGGCGAGATTCTCTGAGTTGTCTCGCCATGCACTTATGAAACTTCCTACCGATGTAGATAGAGTGCAGAAATTTGTTGTAGGTTTGCACTCTGGTATCCAGGCCACCATGGTCCGAGAGGTTGAGATAGCGACTTTGTACGAGCTAGTTATAGAGATAGCTCTGAGGATCGAGGGTGTTCGTCAAAAGAGCCGAGAGCAGGTGTTGAGGGATAAGCGATTTTGATATTCTAGGGGATTCAGTGGTGCCCCAACTAGGGACAAAGGTCAATTTGTGAGAGGTCAGTCTAGAAAGCCCACATATTCAGCACCGTCGCCTCCTCGGGGTGCTCCAGTGCGACCCTATTTCAATGCCATACTAGAGAGTCCCTACCGCCCACAAGATATTCAGGGTTCCTCCAGTAGGTATTCAGGCCATCAAGGTTAGATTTCAAGTTAGCAGTCTGCCGTACTGAGGGGTTGTTTCGAGTGCAGGGATCTTAGTTATGTGAGGAGGTTCTCCCCCAAGATTCGGGGCAAGGCAGTGCAGCAGGGTCAGTAGCCTATGATTACAGCACCAGCTGCCACACTAGCTATCCAGTTGCCTAGATGCAGGGGGCAGGTGGGTGGGGGTCATCCTAGAGGTGGAGGCTAGTCAGGTGGAGGCCAGTCAGGTGGCGCTCCAGCTAGGTTCTATGCTTTTCTATCTAGACCAGATGCAGTGGCCTCAGATGCTGTGATCGCATGTATTATTTCTGTCTACGATAGGGATGCTTAAGTACTATTTGATCTAGGGTCTACATATTCATATGTTTCATCTCTATTTGCTCATATTCTAAGTGTTCCTCGTGAGTCCTTGGGTACTCCTATTTATTTGTCCACTCCGGTAGGCGATTCTGTTGTCATGGATTTGATCTACCGGTCTTGCATTGTTACTTTCTGTGGTTATGAGACTAGACAAATCTTCTGTTGCTCGATATGACTGACTTTGAGGTCATCCTGGGCATGGACTGATTTCTCCATATCACGCTATTCTTGATTACCATGCTAAGATTGTTACCTTGCCAATGCCAAAGTTGCCTAGATTAGAGTGGAAGGGTTCATATTTCGGTGCATCTAGTCAGGTTATCTCTTTTCTGAAGGCTCGACATATAGTCAAGAAAGGTTGTTTGGCTTATCTAGCTTATGTTCGGGATACTACTATAAAGACTTCGACGATTGATTCAGTGCCCGTAGTTCAGGATTTCTCCGATGTGTTTCCTTCTAATCTTCCAGGCATACCACCAGATCGTGATATCGATTTCTGTATTGATTTGGCTCCTGGTACCCAACCTATCTCTATTCCATCGTACCGTATGGCTCCGAAAGAGTTCAAGGAGTTGAAAGAAACGCTTGAGGAGTTACTAGCAAAGGTGTTCATCAAACTGAGTGTATCGCCTTGGAGTGCACAGGTGTTATTCGTAAAGAAGAAAGATGGGACTATGCAGATGTCCATTGATTACCTCTAGTTGAACAAATTTACCACTAAGAACAAGTACCCGTTATCGCATAATGATGATATGTTTGACCAGTTGTAGGGTGCCAGTGTGTCCTCTAAGATTGACTTGAGATCGGGTTACCATCAGTTGAAGATTCGGGATTCGGATGTTCCGAAGATGGCTTTATGGACAATATATGGCCCTTATGAGTTTCTAGTAATGTCCTTCGGTTTGACTAACGCCCTAGCGACATTTAAGGATTTTATGAACCAGGTGTTCATGCCATAAATTGATTCGTTTGTCATTGTTTTCATTGATGACATTTTCATCTACTCGCGTAGCATGGAGGAGCATGAGCAGCATTTGAGAGTGGTGTTTTAGACCTTGCGGGAACATAAGCTATATGCTAAGTTCTCCAAGTGTGAGTTTTGGCTAAATTCTGTAGCATTCTTGGGGCATGTTGTATTAGGCGAGGGTATTAAGGTAGATCCCAAGATGATCGAGGCAGTTTAGAGTTGGCCTCGTCCTACCACGGCGATGAAGATCAGGAGCTTCTTGGGGTTAGCAAGATATTATCGCCTGTTTGTGGAGGGCTTCCCATCTACTGCAACACCTTTGACTAGATTGACCTAGAAGAATGTTCTGTTCCGCGTGCAATGATTGTGAGGCCAGCGTTCAGAAGCTCAAGGCCGCATTGACTTCAGCATCGATGTTAGTGTTGCCTTTCGGTTAAGGGATGTATACCGTGTATTACAATGCTTCACGCATTGGCCTAGGTTGTGTATTGATGCAGGAGGGGCAAGTTATTGCATATTCTTCACGTCAGCTGAAGCTCCACGAGAAGAATTACCACATGCATGATTTGGAGTTGGCTGTGATAGTTCATGCCCTTAAGATCGAGAGGCATTATCTTTATGGGGTGTCCTGTGAGGTTTACACCGATCATCGCAGCTTGCAACATTTATTCAGGTAGAGGGATCTCAATTTGAGGCAGCGCAGATTGCTTGAGTTGCTAAAGGATTACGATATTACCATCCTCATAGGGGCAAGGCGAATATAGTTAGGGATGCCTTAAGCAGAAAGGCAGAGAGTATGGGTAGTCTGGCATTTATTTCAGCAAAAGAGAGGCCATTAGCTTTGGACATTCAGTCTTTAGCTAACAGACTTGTGAGGTTAGATATTTCAGAGCCTAGCCGAGTTCTTTCATGCGTCGTCGTCTATTCATCACAATCCGATCAGATCAAGGCTCGTCGGTTTCATGATCTGTACTTATTGGTTCTCAGAGAGACGATACTACAGGGTGGTTCCAAGGAGGTTACTATTGGTGAGGATGGTGTTCTGCGACTCCAGGGTCATCTATGTGTCCCTAATGTTGACAGATTGAGGGAAAGATTCTATAGGAGGCACAAAGTTCTCGATATTCAATTCATCCAGGTGCTATGAAGATGTATCGCAACCTGAGGTAACATTATTGGTAGTGGCGGATGAAGAAGGACATAGTTGAGTATGTAGCGAGGTGCCTAAATTGCCAGTAGGTTAAATATGAGCATCAGAAGCTAGGTGGCCTACTCCAGCAGATGGTTATACGTGAGTGGAAATGGGAGCGCATTACTATGAACTTCGTATTTGGGTTGCCGCGGACCTTGCGAAAGTTTGATGTAGTTTGGGTCATTGTTGACAAGTTGACCAATTTGGCATAGTTCATTCCGGGTGTGACCACGTATTCTTCAGAGTGATAGGCTCAGATTTACATTCAAGAGATTGTTCGGTTGCATGTGTGCCTGTTTCCATCATATCAGATAGAGGCCAACAATTTTCTTCGCTTTTCTGGTGAGCAGTACATAGTGAGTTAGGGAGTCGGGTAGAGCTCAACACAGCTTTTCATCCACGGACTGATAGGCAATCGGAGCGGACAGATCAGATTCTGGAGGATATGCTCAGAGCATGTGTGATTGACTTCGGACTTGCTGTGACCGTATCATTCATAGAGGAAGTCGAAAGGTATGTAGGAGTGTTTCAGGCACTTCAAGTGATCATTCTTCTTCAACCCCATCATCATAAGGAAAACCCTAGTGGTGCGATTTTCAGGAACCAATAGACCAGGGCTATCCCAAGGCAACCCAGCGAATCCCCTATTTCCTCCAAGAGAGGGGCCATTTCTATGCTTCCAAAGCGGAACACAGCCCTTTCTTTGTCCCAGAACATGGTGGCGGCTTTGATCAACATTTTGTTTGGCTGAAGGTCCAGTAAAGAAGGCAAATTTCCTAAGACCCTTTTAACATGATTTTGGTCACATGAAGGAAGATCCCTCTACCAATCTAGCAAACGTGAAGGTATGCTACCGACCATGCCGAACCTAGGAACTTCGTGCCTCATTTTTCTGAGAAATAAAATATGGTTTGGTCCTTTCCCCCTCAAGGTTCATCTATTTATACAACAATGATAAGCATATTGGCACTTATTTATCCAAAATTACACACATTCGTGGTTGCGTCCATTGGGATTATGGAAAACCCGATGGACTTTTGGGTGAGGCTTGTCTTAAAGGGTTATTATGTAGACAACATATTAACACGACTAGGTTAGACCATGATGCATGTACAATTAATCAAAGTAAGGTTGCTATAGTGGTCTAGACTGGGCCCTCAAGCAAACAAGTTGAGGGGGAAAGGAACGGAACCGTCGATTGCATCGCTGATCGACTAGTTTTACAGCAAATACGCCTTTCCGAATTTAAAGAGTGATATATAGGAAGAGCAAAAACATTCATCAAGCGTCGCTTTAGGATTGATTACACACAAGTGGAATATGATGTTGAGAATGCTGAGTACAAACACTCATCACGAGTGCATGTTGTCACGTATTTGCACGTTAAAAAAAATGATAAATGCGGTATTTAAATAATTGAAAGAAAGTTACAAAAGGAAAACAAGGAAACAAGTCAGTTTCAGGAAATAAAGGAAATTATAAATGCTTGAGAAATAAGCAATTAAATCCAAATAAAGGGGAAAGGGAAAGGGTGCACATGTATTAATAGAATAAAACATGCTTAAGATTAATTCACAAAATAAGTTCGTTATGGTAAGAGCCTAAAATATCCCCAGTAGAGTCACTATGTTGTTGCACCCCCTTTTTCCTTGCGGAGTCCCGGTTTCGACATTCATTGGGAACAACTCATTTCCTTTTGGGGAATTGGGTACGAAATTTGAAGAGTCACCACCTAATGGATTTAAGGTGCGTTAGGGTACCTAAAGCAAATAACTCATAAAACTGGTCTGCATTACCAGAGAATGGGTAAGAGATCAAAATAACCTTGAGGGAAAAGTGTTAGGCACCCCTCGTAGTCCATAACGGTGGGTCCCGACCGAACTCAAATTATGTGAATTAGTCCTATAAACAGATAAAGCAAATTAGACGAATTGGTATTACATATAAACCAAGGAGTAAAAGGGGTCCTAGGTTTTTAGCCTACAAGATCACATCTGTACAATACCTGGTAAACCTTCCTCAACTAGAAGGGTTACAGGTGGCATTAGCGCACATGTCATCATATCCCTTTACTACCTAATTATCCTCCCCTTAGTCGTTATATAAGCGCTTTTAATTAAACGAACTCTATGCGTGCATTACCCGTCCCTTCCTTATGGCCCTGGAGGTGATTAAGACCTCTAATTAAGGTAGTTCAAGACTCTCCTAAGGTGTCTTAAGTAGAAATATTTAGGCAACAAGCAAGAATAAATAGGACATTCACATAAAGGCAATTAAAGGCTCACTTTTACCTCCTCACACAAGCAAATAATAGCACGTCTCAAACAACAAGCTTTCAGATATTTCAAAGAGTCCTAGAGCAGGGTATCTAAATGAGCAAATAGAATGTATGCAGCACTGTGTTAAAGCGAGGCGATAAAGGACCTAATCAGTTTGCCTACTGATTTTAAGGCTTGCTGAATCTGGACCATTCACAAAAGCATAATTTCAATTTACAGGATTTTAGTCGCCCTACAAGCTTGCCTAGGCGCGTAACAGTGATGTCCTATGAACATGGTACCTAGTCATTAATCAGGAGTGCAGTAAACCAGTAACAATTATAAGCAGGAAGTTTGGATCCGATAGGCATGCTGTCTAGGTGTAATGATTGATTTTAGGCTTGTAGACACTAGTAGCTAAATGCAGAAATTTGTTTTAAAAATCCTATAGGCATAGCATCTAAATGCAGCAATTAGTTTAAGAAACTTATTGACATACATAAAACTAATTTAAACTTTGTCAACATATAAAGACTGATTTTAAACTTACACGCATGCAAGATTGATTTAAAACCCTATAGGCATGGTATCTAGAATGCAGGACTGATTCATAGACATGGTATCTGAATGTACATAAGCAAACACCGCAGAAAACTTACAAGTATGGTATCTAGGATGTAGGATTGGGTTTTTTAGACCCTATAGGCATGGCATTTATATGAACAAACATTGCGATAGCCAATAAGCATGGTATCTAAATAACATACATTGCAATGACCTCTAGGGATGGTATCTAATGCATGTAATAATCCTAAAAACATGATCTCTAGTGCAAGCAAATAGTTATAATAAACCTAAGGACATGATTTCTACCCAATTTACCCACAAAAATTATATAAGAATCTTTCCCTTTTTACTAATTTCACCAATATATGTTTATTATTACAACCATATGAATTACAGATGTGATATTTCTACAACTATAGGGAGCCTGAATATAGGCCTAAAGGATAAACCTGGCAAACCAGGCCTTCAACCAGTCCAAAAATACCATAATTTCATAGTGCACTCAATGATATCCTGGTGTGTTAAAGTTCCCAAGGGCCTCAGGGACCCCGAGCAATGCTCACACCAGAAAACTTTCAAAGTAACCCTTTGTGAGCAAGTTTGGAAAGCCAACTCTAGTATGTCAAAGTTCAGAGGAGTCTCATGGACTCCTAAGCAATGCTCACACTGGAGGGGCAAGACCCTAAGTGTTCTAAGAACAGGAGTGGAAAACAAGAGATAGTTTTTAAGAAAATAGTTTTGGATTCTCAGGAAGTAAGGAGAAAACAGGGTCATTCAATCAAAAAACTGAAATAAAGGTCCCAAAAATCAGATAGTATACAGAAACAGGATCATTCAAAGTTTCAATTTAGTTTACTAGCTGTTACTAGGTGACCAAACACTAATCAAAGGCATGACATGCTGTGATCACTCAGATAGTCACATTCAAAGGGGATAGTAGGGATGGGGAGCCATATTGGTCAGGAGTCTGTGAGAGGTGAAAACTTAAAGAGTATGCTAGTGGAGAAGTAAATAAACATAGGTCCAGTTTAGACATGAGCAAGTATACAGACTTGCTGAAAGTAGAAACATATAGGTCTGGCTAAAACAAGAGTAAACAGGTTGAAAAAAAGACACATAAATTCAATCAAACAGAAGTAGACATGCTATTACAATACATATAGATTGAACAGAAGTAGACATGCTTATTGTAGTAAACACATAGGTCTGTTTAAGCAAAATAAAGGCATGCTGATTATGAGGAAGCACATTGAATAACAGGAAGCATGTAATCTAATTGAATGGCAGTACACATGTTCATTAGGAACAATAAACATGAAGCACATATGTTTAGTTAAAGATAGGTAGGTTGATATAAAGATCCTACTAATTTTATAACAGAAAAGCGAACATGCTGATAAAAAGGCACATACAACAACAACAACAACCTAGTATAATCCCACAAATGGGGTCTGGGGAGGGTAATATGTACGCAGACCTTACCCCTGCCCCGAAGGGTTGAGAGGCTGTTTCCAGGAGACCCTCGGCTCAAAAAAAGCAACAAGAGCCAATATATTAGTACCATAAAAATGCATAATAAAATAACAGCAGTATAAGAGATATGAAATACAGAATACGAAATACGAAATAGATGGCTGGTATAGTAAAACTAGAAGGTAAAGCCCTGCATCAATAGCCGACCAATGATATTCTTAGTCTAACTCCTAACTGGCTAGTCTCACTCGATTGTGCTGTAGAAATATTCACAACTTTCCCCTAACCTACAACCTTAATGCTCGACCTCCATAATTCCCTATCAAGGGCCATGTCCTCCGTAATCCTAAGTCGCGCCATGTCCTGTCTGATCACCTCTCCCCAATACTTCTTAGGTCGCCCTCTACCCTCCGCGTGCCCACTACAGCCAGTCGCTCACACCTCCTCACCGGTGAATCAGTGCTCCTCCTCTGATTGTGCCCGAACCACCTGAGTCTCACTTCCCGCATCTTGTCCTCCATGGGGGCCACGCCCACCTTCTCTCGAATATCTTCATTCCTAATCTTATCCATCCTTGTATGCCCGTACATCCACCTCAACATCCTCATCTCTGCTACTTTCATCTTCTGGATGTGTGAGTTCTTTACCGGCCAACATTCAGTTCCATATAACATGGCAGGCCTAACGACTGCTCAATAAAACTTACCTTTTAGTAACAGTGGCACTTTCTTGTCACACAAGACTCCCGACGCTAACCTCCACTTCATCCACCCCACCCCTATACGGTGTGTGACATCCTCGTCAATCTCCCCGATCCCCTGAATAATCGATCCAAGGTACTTGATACTACCCCTCTTGGGAATGACTTGAGAGTCAAGCCTTACTTCAACTCCCGCTTCCGTCGGCTCAACTCCAAATGTGCACTCGAGGTATTCCGTCTTCGACCTGCTCAACTTGAAACCTTTAGACTCAAGAGCATGTCTCCAAATATCTAGCCTCTCGTTGACGCCGCCTTGTGTCTCGTCAATTAGAATAATGTCATCAGAAAATAGCATGCACCATGGCACCTCCCCTTGAATATGATGAGTCAGTGCATCCATCACCAAGGCAAATAGGAATGGGCGGAGCGCAGACCCTTGGTGAAACCCCGTAATAACTGGGAAGTATTCAGAGTCACCTCCTACTGTCCTAACCCGAGTCTTAGCTCCAACATACATGTCTTTAATCACCCTAATATAGTAAACCGGTACCCCTTTATCCTCTAAGCATCTCCATAAGACCTTCCTAGGAACCCTATCGTACACTTTCTCCAGATCAATAAACACCATGTGGATATCCTTCTTCCTATCCCTGTACTGTTCCACCATCCTCCTAATAAGGTGGATAGCTTCTGTGGTAGATCGCCCCGGCATGAACCCGAACTGGTTGTCTGAAATAGATACCGTCTTTCGCACTCTCATTTCTACCACTCTCTCCCAAACCTTCATGGTATGACTTAGTAATTTGATGTCCCTATAGTTGTTACAGCTCTGGACATCACCTTTGTTCTTATACAATGGTACCATTGTACTCCACCTCCACTCTTCAGGCATCCTATTAGTCTTGAATATAACACTAAACAATGCAGTAAGCCATTCCAAGCCTGCTCTACCATACACCTCCACAGTTCAACCGGAATTTCATTTGGCCCGGTTGCTCTGCCCCTTCTCATCTTAAGCATTGCCTCCATGACTTCGTCGATCTCAATGTCCCTACAATTACTTAATTCATGTGACTGTCGGCATTCCTCAATTCCCGAAGTATAATATCCTGATCCCCTTCTCCACTTAGAAGTTTATGAAAATAGGTCAGCCACCTCCTCTTAATCTGGTCATCTACCATCAAAACTTTGCCGTCATCATCTTTTATGCACCTCACTTGGTCCAGATCCCGAGTTGTCCTCTCTCTCGCCTTAGCGAGTCGGAATAACTTCTTCTCCCCACCTTTGTTCCTTAGTTCCTCATACAGATGAGCAAAATCTGTCGTCTTAGCCTCCGTCACTGCCATCTTCGCCTCCTTCCTAGCTACCTTATACCTTTGACTGTTCTCTCTCTTCTCCTCCTCGTCAGTGCTCCCTACTAACCGCAGGTAAGCCACCTTCTTCACTTCCACTTTACCTTGGACAATTGCATTCCACCACCAATCTCCTTTATGGCCACCATTGTGGCCCGTAGATATCCCTAACACCTCTCTCGCTGCCTTTCTTATATAGTCCGCCGTCGTCGACCACATTGTGTTTGCGTCCCTACTACTTCTCCAAGATCCCATTGCTGATAACCTTCCTTCTAACTCCTTAGCTTTATCCTTAGTTAAGGCACCCCACCTAATCCTGGGGCGTCCTTGTACTGACCTCTTCTTCCTCCTTATCCTAATACAAATGTCCATCACCAAAAGCCTATGCTGTATGGACAGGGTCTCACCTGGGATAACCTTGCAGTCCTCACACAACCTTCTATCGCATATCCTGAGGAGGAGATAGTCAATCTGAGTCTTCGCCACCGAACTTTGATAAGTAACCAAATGTTCATCCCGCTTCGTAAAACTCGAGTTCGCTATGACTAGACCGAAAGCCTTGGCAAAATCCAACAACAAAATGCCCCCTCTGTTCCGCTCCCCAAAACCAAAGCCGCCATGAACCTCAGTGTACCCACCTGCAGATGACCCAATATGACCATTGAAATCTCCTCCTATGAATAACCTCTCAGAAGGCGGTATACTATGAACAATCTCATCCAACCCCTCCCAAAAGCGCCTTTTAATATCCTCATCCAAGCCTGCTTGCGGAGCGTATGCGCTAACGACATTTAAAGTACCCTCACCCACCAATAACTTAATAGTCATTAGTCTATCATTCACCCGCTTGACCTCTACCACGGACTCTCTAAGATGGCTATCTACCAGGATACCCACTCCATTCTCACCCCTCAAGACACCAGAGTACCACAACTTATACCCATCCACGTTTTTCGCCCTCGATCCGACCCACCTAGTCTCCTGGACACACGCTATATTAATCTTCCTCTTCTGCATGATTTTCACCAACTCTATGGATTTACTCGTTAGTGAACCTATGTTCCATGACCCGATTCTCAACCTATAGGCTCCCTTGCCCCCTCTACCTCCCCTGCTACCCGACCCACCCCCTGACCCCAGCCCCACACTCTGCCCCACCCGAGGACATGCCCTTATTCTATCATCCCAGACTACAACCACTACATCTACAACAATCTAGAGAAGACGCGCTAGTGCACAACGGACACAAATCAAACTAGAAGGAAACAAGTGGTCACTAGTATTCTAGTTGAAAGTTTTAACTATTGAGAAGTAAAGTAACAGTAATTTAGCTAACACCAAAAGGGAAACAGTAAAACAGGAGGTACCAACTCCCGATAACAAAACCTGTGGTTGATTTGCTGTACTCGATGTAGTTGTATGCTCACGCACCACTTTCTACCGCCCTTTGCTGACACTCGCCCAGGTTGCTTTCCTTTGCCAGTGCTCGTGCACCCAACTTGCCTCCAATACTCCGAGAATTCCTGAAAACACAGAAAATACCACGACCCAAAAACCAGAAGGAGCTATCACCGCTACCACTGATATAGCCCCAACAATATAAAATGTACCAAGAAGGGAGGAGAAGAAAACGAGAATATATTATGGGGTGGGGGCAGATTTGGGATCCACTGAATCAAAAGCAAATTTTCTCCTAAAACAAAGAACCGACTAATTCTTTACACCGAGATCCAATGAATAAAAAGCAAAAAATGTTCTGTAATATAGAAAACCCTAACTGCCACAGCAGGCGCAACGCAGAGTCCGAGTGAAAATCTCCTTCAATGGAGTAGTTTGTTTACTTAAATCCGAATAGAAATGGCGAACTCTTAAAAGCAGATCTGAATTATGGCAAATCTTCTCCATCGGAGAAAACGAAGAGATTTTGCAATTTGAAGACAAGCAAGCAAATGGGTGGCAGTAGACATGGCACATAGTTGAATTAAAATAGCTGTAGACATGCTGAGCAGGAAAACATACAGGTTTAGAAGAAGGCATACTGATTATAAGAAAAACACATAGGTTTAATTGAATGGCAAAAGTGAGAGCATACCATTTAGGAAAGCAAAAACAAAAGGTAAAGTAGGCAGGATTCAACAACCTAGCCTTGGCTTTCAGCCAGCTAGACAAGCAATGAACACAAGTAGCAGATAAAGCTTTTTGTGTCTGTGTGTTTGAAGTTTGGTTCATTTTTTAAATAATCAGAATGAGAGTGTATATATTGCACTTAGGGAGATGAAACGAATAAGGTAAAAAAGGATTTGGAGTTCATAAATAAAGTAGGTAGATATAATTAATCTGTTAATTGGGGCTAATCCCCATTAATTTGCAAAAACAGATTCGGGAAGATCATATCAGTACAAAGAGAATCCATTACCAGCCCTCATTGGGGCTTAAATAAGGTAACAAATTGTAAATTGACCATAAATTAACTAATCAACTGGAATAAAGAAAGTAATACTAATTAAAGGCCACAAATAAGGAAAGTAAGTGAAAATTCCAAAGAATACTGATTTTAATGGGAAGAATTGGTTCAAATCTCTAATAGAAATCAATTAAGTAAAAGAATCCCAAAGAATACTGGTTTTATCAGAAAAATTGTTCAAAGCTAAGAATAGAATTAGTCAATACAACTAGTTTAAGAGATAAACAAAATAATAGAAAATTGAAGAAATCAGTGTCACAAACAAGAACATCTAGGGTTTAAATGTATACACAAAAATTAATCAGACATGTAAAGAAAACATTAGTTTAAACACTGAAAGGTTTAGAAAAAATCTTTGAAGAAAAGTTTGGTATGAGCCCTAATTTCAGAAAGAGTAAACGAGGTCGAAATAATTAATTAAATCAAGAGATTCTTAAAGGAAAACACCCAATGATACTCGAATAACTTCAGATCTACAAATATCTGAGAAGATTCGAACAGTAGTGAAACTAGGGTTTTCAGAAAATAGTAGAGATGAAGAGAATCAATCGAAAATCCATGGATTCGTACTAAAAGCTAGAGGAAATCCATACTCACAAATGAAAGTGGCCTGAGACAGGCCGGTAAACAACTTTCAAGCTAGAACAGGTTAGATTTCCATGAGATCTTCTCAAGGACTCATTAAATCAAGCAACTAGAGAGTATAGAAGACTGGTGGTGGTCGTAGAATGCACAGAAACACCATGGAAGGGAGGTCTCCACCAACGACATCGATTAGGGTTAGGGGCGAGTTGAGAGAGAGTTGGAGAGGTTAGGGAATGAAGGGCGGCGAAGTGTAACAAAATGAGCTAGGTTAGGGAAGTCGTATGAGTTAAAAATGGTAAGAATGAATAGGAGCCATTGATCTTAGAGATCAACGGCCAGGATGAGAAGGGGCCTGGGTCGGGTAGGATTTTAATTGGGTTAGGGTCGTTTGAATTGGGCTTGGGTTAATTAAATTGGATGGAGGGTCCGATTTTGGGTGTAAATTGGGGTTATTTGTTAAATACTCATTTTACTAAATAAAATAATTTTAAAAATAGCTAATTAAATGATAAAAAATAATTTTCAAGCATGAAGATGATTTAAAATAATTATTCAATATTATTGTGATGACCCAAAGGGTCGTCACCATAATTCTTCCTAGTTCCGTGCTTCTGAGGCCCTGAAAATCTCGCTTTTAGTTGCCTCTATTTGCGTACGCAGTTACAAAAAATGTGATTCAAATATTTGAAAATTCATATGAACATAAATGATGAATTTAGATGATAAATCATGATAAAGTAATATGAGGGATGATTTTTGGATATTTTTATAATAAAAAATGCAGAAATAAATGGATTTATTGCCTTTAAAAAGTTATAGAAAAATTGTAAAACACTTGTGCATGTTTGTAAATGCATATACAATATTTGAAGGTATTTATGCATATTGAAAATATATGAGGGAAAAATTGGGTATCAACAGCTACCCCTCTTTACCCAGGATGGATGAAAGAGTTTTCGATTAAAGAATTGATGATCGATTTTGACCAAATGAGTGTTTTGAAAAAAAAAATAGCGGACGAACCCCGGTTTATGAGTTGCCTACATATCCGTTGTTTTACAGGAATCAGGGAATGTGTAGTTCTGGATCCAACGGTGAATGAAACCAATGGAAAAGGTTCCTTTGTGAAGGGTAATGTTGGATGGAGTTATGATTGCAAGTTTGGAGGTCGTAGAGTAAAAGGTAGGCAATTACTGGTAGTTGGTTACGTTTGGAACAATTGAAGGATATGAATGTTATGAACGGAAACCAGAGCGAAGATTGCTCCCGTTTGTAGAACGGTTACCTCCTTGATTACTTGCAAAACTTAAAAAACGGTGTGTGCGAGTATATATATATATGGGTTCTTGCGAAATGAAAGATAGTCTTGAACAGTGTGGATGACGTCCTTAGACTATGATGTCCTGGGCTATGAATTATGAGATAGGAGATTTGCAGGCCATGAAATGATGTTCTTGGGCCATGGAGATGACGCCTTTGAACCATGACGCCTTTGAATAATGACATGCATGCATTGACAGATCCTCAGGCCATGACATGGTGTCTTCAGGCTATGAGGATGATGACTTCGGACTATGACGCCTTTGGACATGTTGGCTATATATCATCCCATGATGTGCAGAGATATGATACTAAAAGTGATAGCAAGACAAAGCTTAGTCTTGTGCGGAGTTTAGGACAGAGCTTAGCCCGAAAGGAGAAGATAGTGACAAGAATAGAGCAACATTTATGCAGGGAGGGATAATGCTTAGTCCCACGAGAAGATAGTGCTTAGCCTTGTGCAAATATGGAGGCAGGGCTTAGCCTCATGCAAGATTGGAGACAGGGCTTAGTCGCATGCAAGGAGAAGGAAATGCTTAGCCTTATGCAAATACGGAGGCAGAGCTTAGCCTCATGAAAGAGGCTTAGTCTTATGCAAGGAGAAGGCAATGTTTATCCTTATGCAAATATGGAGGTAGGGCTAAGCCTTATACTAGATTCGAGACATGGCTTAGTCTCATGCAAAGAGAAGGCAATGCTTAGCCTTATGTAGATATGGAGGCAGGGCTTAGCCTCATGCAAGATTCGAGATAGAGCTTAGTCTCATGCAAAGAGAAGGCAATGCTTAGCCTTATGCAAATGTGGAGGCAAGGCTTAGCCTCATGCAAGATTCGAGACAGGGCTTAGTCTCATGCAAAGAGAAGGCAATGCTTAGCCTTATAAAAATGTAGAGGTAGGGCTTAGCTTCATGCAAGATTTGAGACGGAGCTTAGTCTCATGCAATGTGAAGGCAATGTTTAGCCTTATGCAGTGAACATGTAACAAATAAGAGTAGTTTTCTTAGTTGGAGATATATTTGCGTCTAGCGGCTTGATTGATAGTGACTTTGATATGTGTATGTTTGCGAATACTTCTGTTATGTTCACCATGCCTGCATTCAAAGAAAAATTGTGATTTTTTAAGGGGAGGTTGGTTCGTGCCTCTGTTTGCTAGCTTTGTTTTGCTCTGCTCTAGAGGCCCTGTTTTAGTTTCCCTAGGTAACATCTGACTATCACGGAAAATAGAGTTTTCAAAAATATGCATTTAGTGATAAAAGTGGAGTTATATTAGAAAACATAGTGAAATATTAAGTAATTCAGATAAACCAATGACTGTAACACGTTTTAGGGACATTGCAACTTTCTTGTTTTAGAATTTGAGGGTCCTCCTCAAAATTCTACCCCAGTTTGCAATGATCCTTCAGCTGTTTGCGTGCGACAAAACTTGCCGAACCTTCTCCGGAATTTTGAGAATCCTTCTCAAAATTGTGCCCCATTTTCTTAACAAATTTTTGATTTTCTGGCATATGATACCGTTGGCTGGACTTGCTCTGGAATTTTGAGTGTCCTCAAAATTCTGCCCTAGTTTTTTGTTCTTTGAGAAAATGAAAATATTATTTTAATATAACCGAACCCATAGGGCTGCCTACGTATCCCCTCTTAAATGGGAATCAGGTCATACATAGTTTAGTTACATTGGATGAAGGAATGTAAATAATCTAAACATAGTATCGCTTGATTGCGTCTGAATTGATTGGTTTCGGCCAAACTTCTCCGTCCATTTCTGCATGTATGAGTGCTCCTCCTGTTAATACCTTGTGAACCATATAGGAACCTTGCCAGTTGGGAGAGAATTTCCATTTAGCTTCATCTTAATGCGGGAAGATCTTCTTCAACACCAATTTTCCTGGTGTGAATTGCCTTAGTTTGACCCTTTTGTTGAAAGCTCTAGACATTCTGTTCTGATAAAGCTGGTCGTGAGATACTGCATTCATTTTTTTCCATCTATAAGGGCCAATTGCTCATAGCGTCTTCTTATCCATTCTATGTCGCTGAGTTCGGCTTCTATATGATTCTTAAAGAAGGAATTTCTACCTCAGCTGGAATGACAACTTCAATACCATAAACCAGTTAATAGGGAGTTTTCCCAGTTGATGTGCGGACTATAGTGCGATACCCCAATAGGTCAAAGGGTAACTTCTCGTGCCTTTATTTGTGGTTTTCTACCATCTTCCTTAGTGTCTTCTTGATGTTCTTGTTAGCAGTTTCCACAACTCCAATTATTTGAGGTCTGTATGATGTAGAGTTTTTGTGCTTGATTTTGAAGGTTTACACATGGCTTTTATTAGGTCACTATTGATATTGGCGGCATTATCAGTGATGATAGACTCGGGAAGTCCAAATCGGCAAATGATACAATCCTTGACAAAGTCCGTGACGACTTTCTTGGTTAAGGCTTCGTAGGATGCAGCCTTTACCCATTTTGTGAAGTAGTCTATGGCCACTAAAATGAACGTGTGCCCGTTTGAAGCAGTGGGTTAAATCGAACCGATGGCATCCATTCCCCAGGCATCAAAAGGCTAAGGTGCACTTGTTGTGTTGAGCTCATTGGGTGGTACCCTTATCATGTCTGTATGTACCTGACATTGGTGGCATTTCTGCACGTATCAGATGCAATCCGTCTCAATGGTCATCAAAAAATATTCAGCTTTGAGTATTTTCTTGGCTAGAACAAAACCATTCATATGTGGTCTACAAGTACTGGCATGTATTTCTTCGAGCAATCTGGAAGCCTCCTTTGCGTCAACACACCTTAACAAACCTAGAGTAGGAGTTCTCCTATACAGGGTCCCTCCCTTTGGAAGAAGTGATTGTACAACCTCTGCAGTGTGCGTTTCTGAGTATGGTTTTCCTGTTCCGAATATTCTTCCATCGCCAAATATTCTTTGATGTCGTGTAACCAAGGTTTTTCGCCCGTTTCTTCTTCAGCATGATTACAGTAATCCGGTTGATTGTGAATCCTTACCATGATGGGATCGATGAAATTCTTATCTGGATGTTGTATCATTGATGACAAAGTGGCCAGTGCGTCTACGAACTCATTTTGAATTCTGGCCAGATGTTTGAATTCTATCTTTGTGAATCTTTTCATTAACTCCTGCATATGATACAAGTATGTCAGTATCTTGGTGTTTTTCGTAGCCCATTCTCCTTGAACCTAATGTACCAGAAGATCCGAATCACCGATTACCAGCAGTTCTTGTATATTCATATCGATGGCCAGATAAAGCCCCATGATGCAAGCCTCATATTCCGCCATAATGTTGGTGCATGGAAACATAAGCTTCGTAGATACATTGTAGTGTTGTCCTGTTTCTGATACCAAAACCGCTCCAATGCCCACTCCTTTGAAGTTTGCAGCTCCATCAAAGAATATCCTCCAACCGTCGTAAGCTTCAGTAATCTCTTCTCCTACAAATGATACTTCTTCATCAGGAAAATATTTTGTCAAGGGTTCGCATTCCCCTCCAACAAAATTTTCAACAAGATGGTCTGCCAATGCTTGTCTCTTGACCGCCTTCTGAGTTACATAGATGATATCGAATTCACTTAACAGTATCTGCCACTTGGCTAAATTCCCGGTCGACATGGGCTTTTGAAAGATGTACTTCAGAGGGTCCATCAGGGATATGAGGTACGTGGTATAGGCATAAAAGTAATGCCTCAATTTCTGAGTCGTCCTGGTCAAAGCACAACAAGTGCGTTCCAACAGAGAGTATCGTGCTTCGTAAAGTGTGAACTTCTTACTCAAGTAGTATATGGATTTCTCCTTTCTTCCTGTCTCGTCATGTTGTCCCAAAACATATCTGAAAGCTCCATCTAATACGGATAGATAGAGTAGCAAAGGTCTCCCAGGTTCTGGTGGGACTAGGACTGGCGGTGTCGACAAATATTCTTTAATTTTGTCAAAAGCCTTCTAACAATCATCGATCCAACTCGTTTCAGCATCTTTCCTCAACATCTTGAAAATGGGTTCACTTATAAATGTGGACTATGCTATGAAGCGACTAATGTAGTTGAGACGCCCTAGGAAGCTCATTACATCCTTCTTCCTCTTTGGTGGTGGTAACTTATGAATAGCCTTAACTTTGGACGGGTCCAACTTGATCCCTCGGCGGCTGACAATGAATCCCAACAACTTTCCTAAGGGAACCCCTAATGCACATTTTGCGGGGTTCAATTTTAGGTTGTACCTCCTTAGCCTGTCAAAGAACTTTCTCAAATCTGCCATGTGATCTGCGTCCCTATTAGATTTGATGATGACGTCATCAACCTACACCCCTATTTCCTTGTGTATCATATCATGGAAGATAGTTGTCATGGCTCTCATGTAAGTAGCCCCAGCATTCTTTAGACTAAATGCATCATCTTGTAGCAGTACACCCCCCATGGTTTAATGAAAGCTGTTATTCTCCGCATCTTCTTCATCCAGCCAAATCTGGTGATAACCCGCAAAGCAATCTACAAAGGATTGGAGTTCATGCTTGGCGCAATTATCCATCAGGATGTGTATATTTGGCAGTGGAAAGCCGTCCTTGGGATTTGCTCTGTTTAAGTCTCGATAGTCAACACATACTCTGACTTTCCCATCTTTCTTCGGAGCTGGTACAATGTTGGCTAGCCAAGTTGGGTGCTCAACTACCTTGAGGACTTTGGATTTGATTTGCTTAGTGTCTTCCTCCTTGATTTTTTGGCTCATGTCTGGTTTGAATTTTCTGAGTTTTTGCTTCACTAGCAGACACATTGGATTGGTAGGAAATTTGTGAGCTACTATGGATGTGCTCAGCTCGGTCATGTCATCATATAACCATGCAAAGATATCCTCATATTCCTTCAAGAAACGAATGTACTATTCCTTCTCTGACGGTGATAAGTGAATGCTTATGCGAGTTTCCTTGACGGTTTGAGTGTCTCCCAAATTTACTGCTTCGGTTTCGTCCAGGTTGGACTTAGGTTTATTCTCAAAGTTCTCAACCTCTCTGACAACTTCCTCAGGTATCTCATCCTCTTCTTTTGAGTCACTATCCTTATGTTGCGTTGTCTCATTACATGTCACAATCATCGATTCATCAGGAAAAGTAATAATAATGCTATAGAAAGAAAAGTGTGAAAGATAATAATGAATAATAATAGCCATGCATTGATAAAAAATTGAAAATATCCAAAACAAGTACGACTTGATGAATCGAGCAATTATTTTTGAAACAAAATGCGTCTTTAAAAACAACATTACTGAAAAACATCTTCTAGCGTGGCTACAGAAATAAATTTAGGCTAAATGCCAAGCTACCCAGGGACTCGACAGGCCCGGGATGATGTGGCAGTCATTTCCTAAGAATGACTCCTTTCTCCACATTCTAAATGGTGAGGCCTTCTTCCTCATCCTCCTTAATTATTGCATTACAATTCATATCCTCGTCCTCTAGGACCAAATTCTTCAGCCCAGCTAAAGCTTCTTCTTCTGCAGTTTCCCATATTGTATCAGCCTGGTGAAAAGTCTGACCCAGATGTGGCACTGGTTTCTCGAGAGGGTAATAAGTTCCATGCCATAGAGGCGACCAATCATCATACTCTTGCCATGTATACTGGTATCTGAGACCGAAGGTTGTACCATGATGTTTCAGCTGTATTATTTTAGTGATGCCTCAGAGATTCTTCCCAAGACCTTTGTCGGGTTCATACCCAAACCATGCCAGTATGCTTTCTATTTTGTTACTCTACCATTTGTCTTTCTCAACTACATTGACATGTTTGATGTGGTGATAAGTTTCCCCTCCTAGCCTTCTTCTGTTCTCGATAACCGGGATGGCTAACTGGTGTAAATAGGATTACTTCCATCTCCGTGAATGATCACCTCTTGATGGTTTCATTCGAACTTCACGGCCTGATGCAGTGTAGAAGCCACAGCCCCAGCGGCATGTATCCAAGTTCGACCCAACAGAAGATTGTATGTAGCTGATATGTCAAGCACTTGGAATTCAACATCGAACCAAGTTGGTCCCATCTGCAGACAAAGATTAATCTCCCCGATCATGGCCCTTTGAGACCCATCAAAGGCTTTCACGTTCATACTTCCTTCCTGTATCTCATGAAAACCTTTACCCAATCTTTTTAGAGTAGTCAAAGGACAAATGTTGAAGAGGCTTGAACCTCCATCTATCAGGACCCTGGCAATGAATTTATCTTCAAACTACACCATGATGTGCAATGCTTGGTTATGACTTAACCCTTCGGACGGTAGTTCATCCTCGTGGAAGGTGATCTTATGACTCTCCAGCACGTGCCCCACCATGTTGGCCATTTCTCCGCATGTGATATTGTTGGGCACATAAGCTTCATTCAACACTTTCATCAAAGCATTCTTATGTGCCTCTGAATTTTGCAATAGTGATAAGATGGATATCTGAGAGGGGGTTTTGTTCAGGTGATTGACAACGGAGTATTCTCTCGCCTGTACTTTTCTCCAAAGATCGTCCGGTCTAGTTTCAATAACAGGTTGCTTGGTAGCAATCTCCTTGCTCGATCCTCCCAAGTGTTTAGGTGTATAGATCCTTCTCGTTCTGGTCATTCCTTGTGCAACATCACATTCTTCCATTTTTGCTTTTTCCTTTCGCCTAGCTTCGGCAACGTAATCCCAGGGTATGGCTTTGGAAATGAAAGGAGGTGTAGTTGATACTATCACTGTGAAAGGTGTGACCACTTCTACCTCAAATGGAACAGGTGTGGCTGTATGCGGAGCTACTTCTACCTCAAATGGAGCGGATGTTGTTACCTCAACCTTGACTGACGACTGCGTCTATACCATAATAGGGGTGAATGTGACTGCAAGTTTAAAGTCATCGCCTTCCCGAATAAGCCCGATTGACCTCTCAGTACCCCATTCTTCATTCGACTCTATCACATGTACCCCATCACCCCTATGATCTGGAAGAGGATTGTTGCGGACATTGGGTGTAGCTTCTTTTGCCGGTATGATCTTGCTATCAATCAATGTCTTGATCTTATCTTTCATTGTTCGGCACTCATCAATGTTGTGCCCCTTCATACCGGAATGATATGCATAGGTCTTGTTTGGGTTGACCCATTGAGATGAGTTCTCCATTGCCACAACAAGAATAGAGGTGACATAACCGGCGATCGTCAACCTTTTATGCAACTGGTCGATGGGTTCAGCAATAGCGATGTATTGTCTGGGTGGTTTGCGATCAAAGTTAGGTCGGGGTTTCTTGTAATTTGGACGAGTTGGAGGTGATGATTATAGGTTGGCTGGGTGTTATAATTATGATAGGCGGTGGCGGGTTGAGAATATCTGGGAGATGAGGGTTGGCATGTGGGTGGAGGTGTCTGATATGTAGGTGGGGGTGTATGGTATGTGAGTGGAGGTTTTTGATATGTGAGTGGAGATTTTGGGCATTGGGCCACCATTACTGCCCCCACATCTTTCTTCTTTGATATACCTGATTGTAATTCTTTGTTCGTGGCCTGTAGTGCCTCGATATTTGTCACCATCCTGCTTTTGATACCCTCTTCAATCCTTTCTCCGAGTTTGATGATATCGGAGAACTTGTGATTTTCAATGACCATTAGCCTTTCATAATACTGTGGGTCCTGTGCCCTGACAAAGAACTTGTTAATTGTTCTTCTAGTGCTTGTCTGACCTTGGCTGCTTCTGATATCCACCGAGTAGCATACTTGCGGAAGGTCTCAGTTGGATGCTTCTTTAAATTCTGGTTGTAGAAGACATCTGGTGCATTCTCTGTATTGAACCTGAATCAATCCATAAACTTTGATGCCATGCTCACCCAATTGGCCCACTGTTCATACACAATTATTCCCATAATATTTTCAAAACTATGTCTGGGCATCAATTAGTATTTTTCATATAATTTATGCATTTTTAAAATATTCTAATTAATTTCTCCCAGGATTTTCTTTATAAAACAATCACTGATTGCTTCACAAATAGTTTTATAATAATTTTTGTGGCTTAATTTTATCATTTGCATTTGTACTAAGTTTCAATTATTGCACAAATAGCCACATTTATATTTTTGGATGCAATTGCAATTACTTTGCAATTATAGCCTATGCATGCATTATTACATTATTTTACCAGAAAATAGCTTTTTATATTTTTAAAATATTAAGTAGTTATTTTAAAAAATTTCAGGCTCTTCCACACTGCACATAAATCAGTTAGAAAGGTCTGGGTGTGAGCACTGCCCGGGATCCTTGAGGTCCTTAGGGAACTCTGACATACCTGGACATGAACTTGGCTATTAAATTCGCGACATTTGAGACTATTGAAGTCCTGGTACGCCAGGATTTGCTTTGGGCCTACTTCAGGCTCCCTATAGCTTAATTTTATATTTTACTTATGTAATTCATTCAATCATTGGTCTGTAATTATTGATTGTAAATAGATATTGGGGTTACTAGTGAAAAGGGAGGGTAGTTATATGGTACCGTGGTAAAGTTGGGTAGATAACATACCGATAGGGTTTACTTTGGCTCAAATGTGTCTTGTTAGATAACATGCCTATAGGGTTTAGTTTGGTTTACATGTGAAGAGTAGATAACATGTCTATAGGGTTTACTTTGGTTCAAATGTGTTTTATTAGATAACCTGTTTTGCTTTGGTTGAAATATATTTTGCCTACTTTACTTTACATGATTATGCGCCATGCCTATAGGGAATAACATAATTAAGGTTTAGTTTTTCGTTAAAGAACATATTTAAAGCCATCTCTTTAGAAATCATGCATATAGGTTTAATTGGTTGTCACACTTGCTCAGTCAGTATGAGTGTCTACTAAGAACTAATAGCAATTTCACTCAATAAAGTTATAACTCACGTCCATAGAGTAATTATCATATTCAAACTGGAACTTCATACAATATCTTGTTAAATATCACTAGAAAGCATGCCTATATGATAAACAAACTTCAAACTATTTCCCAGAATCGTGACTGTATATACGCAATTAGGCAAGCCTTAGGGCGTTAAAATTGTAACACCAGTTTTGTTTATGTATGAAATTATCCAGGCTTAACATGCTATAAAACCAGTAGGCAATCTGGTTATGATTCTGCCACTTTCTTTATGCATATCCTGAATCTGCAACATTTATCTAGATATCATGCTCTTAGGATTTTCTAAATTTCTTCAAAATTTGTGTTTGAGACGTGCTGCTTATTTTCTTATGTACATGTGGAGGTAAACATGAGCCTTAACTGCTTTTTCCAATCTGATTGTCCTATATGTTCTTTGATTGTCGCCTAGATTTTTACCTTTTAAAAACCTTAGGTTGTCTAGAATTGTCCAGATTTAGAGGTCTTAAATTCCTCTAGGCCCACAAGGAAAAGACGGGTAGCAGCACGCTTATAGATCGTTAATTAAACTCGCTTATATAACCATTAAGGGGAGGGTAATGGGTAGTAAAATAATATGATGACCTGCGCGTTAATGTAACGTGTAGCCCCTCATCGAGGAGTGATTACCGAGCATTGCATGGGTATTCTCCTGTAGGCTAATAAACTTAGGACTTCCCTTTCCCAATTCCCATATGTGTTTAAATTCTATAAACTTCCTCTCCTTTACATATACATGTGCAAGCTGTCCAAATCTCTCGTATTTTCATTATCTGAATTTCATTGATCATATATGTATTTATAATGTGAAAACTACCATTATTTGCAAATGCTTGTTCAAACTGTTTACTTGTTAAAATGACTAATTCACATAGTTTATGTTTGGCCGGGACTCACTATTTTGGACCGCGAGGTGTGCCTAACACCTTCCTCTCAAGGTTATTTTGAGCCCTTACCCTAATATCTTGTAATGTAAACTAGTTACATGAGTTAATCGCTCTAGGTGCCCTAATGCACCATAATCCGTTAGGTGGCGACTCTTCAAATACCCAATTTCCAAAAAAGAAACGAGTTGTTCCCCTTATGAACATTGAAATCCGCACTCGCGTGAGGGAAAAAGGGGGCGCGACACCCAGTTCTTAGGCTTCTGGCTTATGTACCAGGACAGGGCATCTCCGGTAAGACTTCTCATGAAGAGCTTCATACAGATCCTTTCATCTTTTCCGACCCCCACGAGCTTGACATAGTAAGTTCTTAAATGAGCCTTGGGATCACCTATTCCGTCAAACATTTCGAACTTGGGAGGTTTGTAACCCTCCGGAAGTTCCACGTCTGGTTGTCTGCCCAAATCCTTAAAATTCAGACCTTCTACCCTTTTGCCTCCTTCGACACCCTGGACTGGACTTGTCAATTTCTTGAGTTCCTCGGCCATGTTCTTGATGAGCAGGTCCTTCTCAGTAGATTCTGGTGTATAAGAGATTGATTGAGTAGAGTGAGGTACGGTTTTCATATATATATAGGGTTGCTTTGGTGAGTGCCAGGGACTTGGGTGTAGTGGTGGTCGTTGGTTGAGTTTTGAGGATCAGAAATGGGTTGTGGTGTGTTATGAGGAGTGTGATAGGTAGAGTCTTGTGGAACTAGATTGGCTGATGATGCTGTTGTGGTGGAGTAGGTATTTACAAAATATTGGGATTTTAAGGTGGAGTTGCATATTGATGTGGTGCGGGAGGAGGCTGGTTTGGTGTATTTTGGGGAGGTGATGGGTTATTGGTATTTTGTTGGTTGATGTCATGGATATCAAGGGTAAGGGATAGGTTTGCTAAGTTGCAGACCTGCTCAAGCTCTCCCTATAACTCAAGTATCTTTTGTTCCAACCGCAAAACCAAGTCATTTGGTGCCGGAGTACTCCGCCCGTCTGAAGTTTCTGCATTCTCAGCGTTTTCCTTTTGAATACCACTTAAGTAATCCATCTTAGCTTTCCCTCAACTTCTCGTATTACTTGAAGGAGGAGGAGGTGGAAAGCCTCTAGATCTGGTGTGATATGCTGATGATACCAGTATGTGCGAACCAACCATAAGGAATGGGAATAATAAAGAAATAAAAAAACAAAAGGTAAACAAGTTAGTAAGGGTTCTGAAATGTTTGCTGTATTTAAACACATATTGCGGGAATGTAAATTTTCATCGTAATTTGGGAGCCCTGTTATGCCCGAGGTAAGCCTAGCGTTAAATAGATTTGGAGAAATTCAGTACCAATAATTGCCACATTTCATTAATGTAAAAACAGACGACCCAAAACGACACTAAATAAGATAATGTCACTAATGACACTTAGCCTTATTACATTTAAGAAAGCAAGTAAACCTAATCCCTTTAGTCCCATAAGGACCCTCTACAGACTGGATGCTCTTGTCGATCAGTTCCCCCAGTTCGCATAGGTTCAGCAGTAAGAATGCCCTTGCTAAATGTCCTCCTTCATTTCCCTCAGTGTTCTGGCAATCAGTGACTCTCTTTCTCATTTTCCCTTCCACTTCCATCAGACTGTACTCCAGATATTCCAACTTTTTGCTGGATTTGACAGCCCTCTCTTTCCACTCATTGATCATTTACATGTCTGTTTTATGCTGCTCCATATGCTCAGCTTCAGATTCGCGAATTATTTTGCGCAATTTGTTGTACTTTGCCCGTGCTTCGGCAACTTCGTCTATGACCCTATTTTCTGGACTAACCCTTGGCTCGAAGATTCCTGCTATGTTATCATCCAACCATGAGGGGTAGAAGTATGTGTGATACGCATGATATCTATCTGGCTCGATGGTATCCTTTTCCACGATAATCTTCAAGTGCCATATGTATTGTTCTTAATCTTTATATGGGATGGTGTCACCCTGAAAATTGGCTATGAAGTGACTTATTTTAGCGACTCGTGGTATGACCTGTCTCCTGCCTGCTGTCTCGTAACCCGGAGGGGAGAATAAGGGTATATTCCCCTTAACCCAATCAATACCAAATATGGAACGTCCCTGAATCTAATGATGAACTCGTCGGTAGGGAACCACTCGAACATCCATTGAACCTGGTCCTCGGTCAAATTTTTCAAAAACTCTATCCATCTTACATCGTCCTCTGGTAGAGCAAACCTGTCTGAGATATAGGTCATTCTCTTGGGATGGTGGAAGGCTATATGATCATTCCACGACATTTGCAGAAATTCCTGACAGTATTGACCCTTTTGGAGATGTTCTAACAGCCAAACATGAAGCAGCAAATTGCAAACCTCAAAGTATCTGAACCCTTTCTCACAGTGCTCCAAAGCCCAGTACATATCTGCAATGATCATAGGGACAATGGTGTATGTTTTCCCCTCGATCCCATCAATCAAAGTTTTGGCCATGAATGGCCAGCATGGTATGGATTCTGTCCCTTGGATCGGAAACACTAGCATGCCCAAGAAATACACGAGGAACACAAAGACCCCACGGTGAATCCAACCCAATGAGGTGAGGGAGAATTCATCATTAAAAATACGGTAAGACCTGTTGTGACCGTATCATTCATAGAAGAAGTTGAAAGGTATGTAGGAGTCTTTCAGGCACTTCAAGTCATCATTCTTCTTCAACCCCATCATCTTAATAGATCCCCTAGTAGTGCAATTTTTAGGTACCAATAGACCACGGCTATCCCAAGGCAACCAGCAAATCCCCCTATTTCTTCCAAAAGAGGGGTCAGTTTTATGCTTCCAAAGCGGAGCACAGCCCTTTCTTTGTCCCAGAACATGGTGGTGACTTCGATCAACATTTTGTTTGGCTGAAGGTCCAGCAAAGAAGGCAAATTTCCTAAGACCCTTTTCACATGATTTTGGTCACATGAAGGAAGATCCCTCTACCAATCTAGCAAAAGCGAAGGTATGCTACCGACCATGCCGAACTTGGGGATTTTGTGCCTCATTTTTTCTACAAAACAAAATATGGTTAGGCCCTTTCCTCCTCCAGGTTCGTCTATTTATACAACAATAATTAGCATATTGGCACTTATTTCTCCAAAATTAATGCACACAATCTTGGTGCTTCCTTTGGGATTATGGAAAACCCGAGGGACTTTTGGGTGAGGCTTGTCTTAAAGGGTTATTATATGGACAACATATTAACTAGACTAGGTTTGACCATTATGCATGTATAATTAATTAGAGTAAGGTTGCTATAGAGGTCTAGAATGGGACCCTCAAGCGGACAACTTGAGAGGGAAAGTCATGGAATCGTCGACTGCACCGCTAATCGACTAGTTTTACCGCAAATATGCCTTTCCGAATTTAAAGGGTGATATATAGGAAGAGCGCAAACACTCATCAAGCATTGATATATTATTGATTATGCACGAGTGGAATATGATGTTGAGCATGATTTATGCAACAATAAATAGCATGTTGTCAAGTATTTGCACGTTAGAAATGATAAATGCAGTGTTTAAATAATTGAAAGACAATTACGGAAAAGAAAGCAAAGAGACAAGTCAGTTTCAGGAAATAAAGTAAATCATAAATGCTTGAGAAATAAGCAATTAAATCCAAATAAAGGGGAAGGGGAAAGGGAAAGGGTGCACATGTATTAACAGAATAAAGCATGCTTAAGATTAATTCACAAAACAAGTTCATCATGGTAAGAGCCTAAAATATCTCCTGCAGAGTCGCCATGCTGTCGCGCCCCCTTTTTCCTCACGAAGTCCAGGTTTCGACATTCATTGGGAATAACTCATTTCCTTTTAGGGAATTGGGTACGGAATTTGAAGAGTCTCCACTTAACGGATTTAAGGTGCGATAGGGCACCTAAAGCAAATAACTCATAAAACTGGTTTGCATTACTAGAGAATGGTAAGGGCTCGAAATAATCTCGAGGGGAAGGTGTTAGGCACCCCTTGTGCTCCACAACGGTGGGTCCTGGCCGAACTCAAATTATGTGAATTAGTCTTATAAATAGATAAAGCAAATTAGACGAATTGGTATTACATGTAAAACAAGGAGTAAAAGGGGTCCTAGGTTTTTAGCCTACAGGATCACATCTGTACAATACCCGGTAAACCTTCCTCAACTAGATGGGTTACACGTGGCATTAGCACACAGGACATCATATACCTTTACTACACAATTACCCTCCCCTTAGTGGTTATATACGCGATTTTAATTAAACGAACTCTATGCGTGCATTACCGGTCCCTTCCTTATGGCCCTAGAGGTGATTAGGACCTCTAATTAAGGTAGTTCTAGACTCTCCAAAGGTGTCTAAAGGAGAAAAATCTAGGATACAAGCAAGAACAGAAAGGACATTCACATAAAGGCAATTAAAGGTTCACTTTTACCTCCTCACACAAGCAAATAATAGCACGTCTCAAACAACAAGCTTTCAGATATTTCAAATAGTCCTAGAGCAGGATATCTAAATGAGCAAATAGAATGTATGAAGCATTGTGTTAAAGCGAGGCGATAAAGGACCTAATCACTTTGCCTAATAATTTTAAGGCTTGCTGAATCTGGACCATTCACAAAAGCATAATTTTAGTTAGCAGGATTTTAGTTGCCCTACAGGCTTGCCTAGGCGCGTAACAGTGATGTCCTATGAATATTGTACCTAGTCATTAATCAGGAGTGCAGTAAACCAGTAACAATTATAACTAGGCTGTTTGGATCCTATAGGCATGTTGTCTAGGCGTAATGACTGATTTTAGGCTTGTAGACTCTAGTAGCTAAATGCAGAAATTGGTTTTAAAAATCCTATAGGCATAGCATCTAAATGCAGTAATTAGTTTAACAACATTATTGACATACAGAAAACTGATTTAAACTTTGTCGACATATAAAAACTGATTTTAAACTTACAGACATGTAAGATCAATTTTAAACCCTATATGCATGGTATCTAGAATGCATGACTGATTCATAGACATGGTATTTGAATGTACATAAGCAAACATCGTAGTAAACTTACAGGTACGGTATCTAGGATGCGTGATTAGGTTTTTTAGACCTTATAGGCATGGCATCTATATGAACAAATATTGCAATAACCAATAATCATGGTATCTAAATAACAGACATTACAATGACCTATAGGCATGGTATCTAATGCAAGTAATAATCCTAAGAACATGATCTCTAATGCAAGCAAATAGTTATAATAAACCTAAGGACATGATTTCTACCCAATTTTCCCACAAAAATTATATAAGAATCCCTCCCTTTTTACTAATTTTCCCAATATCTATTTACAAGAATCATTATTACAGACCATATGTATTATAGAAGTGAAATTGCTACAATTATAAGGAGTCTAAATAAAGGCCCAAAGGATAAACCTGGCAAACCAGACCTTCAACCAGTGCAAAAATGCTATAATTTCATAGTGCACCCAATGATATCCTGGTGTGTCAAAGTTCCCAAGGGCCTCAGGGACCCCGGACAATGCTCACACCATAAAGCTTTCAAAGTAACCCTTTGTGAGCAAGCTTGGAAAGCCAACTCCAGTGTGTCAAAGTTCAGAGGAGTCTCATTGTGAAGCCCCAAAAAATTTTGCTAAGTAATTTAAGATTTAGAGGTGCCAAGGTAGGCTAATTATTTTATTTTGTGTGCAAATGAGGATTCATGATATAATTGATATCAATTGGATATGTTAATAAGCGTATAAGTCTAAGCCAAGTTGGAAAATTACATGATAGATTAAAATTCCAAATGAGTACGCACAAGACCACACTTTGGACGAGAATATCTAGAGATATTTAAGGTTTTAGATGATGCAAAGCCATCAAATTAAAGGCCTTTGATTCTAGTTTCTAACTCTTCAAACCGTTCATCATTTGGACTTTCCTACAAGAAGTTATGACCAAATTACCAAAGGCTGGCGGAGGACTGCGTGGATGCGAAGCATCCGAGGCAGCATCCAAAAGAGGAGCTGGCAGTGAAGTGCTGCCAAAGCATCCGAGCTCCTGAGAGGAGTAAAGTGGGGATGTGAAGCATCCGTGGCAGCATCCGAAATCTGGGCTTATAAACACAATTTCGGGATTCATTTTCTCCCATTTCTTTTGGATCACTCTCAGGGTCTTTCTCCACTCTCTCAAGACCTCCAACCCCTCTCATCTTCAAGGTAAGTAATCTCCATTAACTTGGTGTACAATTCCATCATTCCTACACTAGTATTGATGAAATCTACTCATGAAACACATAGATAGTCAAGAAATTCCTTCAAGAACTCAAAGGAGGGTTTGCAAGATTTCTTCCAAAAGATAAATCCTACACCCTTAGACTTACATGTATGGTTATATTATGGGAATATGAGTATGAATTAAGTATTTGAACTCTTGGTATGGTGATTGGAAGCCATAAGTTCCCAATATAAATACAAAATTATGGTAGAGATTAAAAGGTGATTATTTGATAAGATTTGTTGGTTGGGTGTGAATGGATGGTCATACATATATTGTTGGAAGTTGTAAATTGTTTAGGAATGATGGTGGAATAAATTTTTGGTTAATGGTGATAGTTGGATGAACCAATACTATAGTTATGAGGTGTAAATATCTATGCCTACAAGGCGTTTGATAATATGCCTAAATGGCATAAGTTATGGAATTTATTACTAATATTAGCCCTATTGCATGTTGTATTGTAGATTGAAGTTGCTTAAGTATATTAGATCATTGTAGTATCATTAAGGGGCAAATTTCAGGTATGTATGGCTAAAATCTCGTCTTTTAGAAATCGAACTTCATCGATGTTTGTGTGAATATGGTAAGATTAAAGTTGAATTGTTGCATCGATTGTTATTTTACATGAATTGGTGTTGTAACCTTATATGCATGAAAGATGTGTCTTAACATGATCAATGTGCTATCTTGATAACTTGAAAGGGGCAAAAGATATGAATTATATATTGAAATGCTTAGACCGTAAATTGAGATTGAAGCTGCATATAATGTGCCATCTATGTGAAGTCTTATCTATGCTCACAATATAAATTGCTCTTGTGTGCACCTACTGTCCTAAATGGCAAATCTAACATTGAAATTGGGAATGATGTGAAATGAGCCTTGACTCTGTTTTCCATAAATGACTTCAATGATAAAGTGCCCTAAAGGCTTTGTACACAATTTATGCCCATAAGCGGCTATTCGAGATAATATTTTGCCTTATAAGTTCCATTGCTAATAAACTTGAGGTGTATCATTTCCGAAATATGTATATGCCCATGATTCATGATTCCTCTCATGTGTACTTGACATCTTGGGTTGAATGGCTTGATGTTGAAATTGATATTGATGTGAAATGTGGAGGAAAAGAGTTTCAACTATGAAATGTGGCCTAGTGCCAAGTATGATGTGGAAATTGTGGCCCCAAGTGCCGGTAAACTAATACATGTGTAACCAAAGATTGGAGTGAGAGGAATAATGGAAAATGGTAACATCTCGGGGAGGCGGCTTAGCCGATCGGGCCGTGATCGGACACCATGATATATACACATGGTTGTAATGTATTGATGATTGAAACTGGAAAGTGTGAATGAAATAATGGTAACGACTCCGGGAAACGGCTTAGCCGATCGGGCTGTGATCGGACTCCGCTCAAAGAAGCGGTGGCAAAGTGAATAATTATGCAGTAGTGTGGGATGCTCCAATCTAAAAATTTAGAAACTATGTGAAAATCATGTGAACATCCTTATATTGTTGACATGGTGCTTATTTGAAACTTGGTTGTCTTTATGATTTCCTCTTTATTCTTATATGAAATTTCTTTTTAACTAGATGGTGTTTAGTAACTAGTGCTATTCGATGGCACTAACGTCCCTTTTGCCGGTGGCGCTATGTTTTTAAATGGATATAGGTGTTTCTATAACAGGCAGTGTTGGTCACAGCTAGTGCCGCATCATCCTGTCAGCTAACTTGGTGAGCCGTACTTCGTTTTGGGGTCCTGTTTCATCTGTTTATCATGTACATTGTATTTGAGGTATAGCCGGAGCCTTGTTACCGACATTTCCATATAAATCTTCAGTTTTACTTAAAGGCTCCGTAGACAGGTTGTGGGTGGTGTTTGGTATCGGGAATGAAATTGGAAATATTGGTATTTGGCAAATATGTCTTCCTTCATATCTATAAAAATTGTCATATTTTGGATATTATGGTTGAAACTGCTAATGGAACCAAAGTAAAAGTTGTTAATGAAATATTTTCAGAGTTTGAATAATGGAGTATATCTCCTCTTTATTCAAGGATGACTTTGGGTAGAATGAAATCTAACAGGCTTGCTCAGTCGGGTTTACTCGGTTAAGCGTCGGTCGTGCTCCTCGGTTTTAGGGCGTGACAAACTTGGTATCAGAGCCTAAGGTTTTAAAGTGTCCTAGGATGTCTCAAAGCCATGTCTAGTAGAGTCCTTCTTATTGGTGTGTTGTCAACCACATCTATAAGTTGGAGGCTACATGGACATTTTAGGAATGTTACCCTTTTTCAACACTCTAGGTCATGCGATAGAGCTTGACTATGAGATTGTTTTCTAATACGTGCTTTAAGGTTCAAGGTAAGTTTAAATGATCTTTCGTCTATTCCAAGTAATGTTGTCATATGACATGACAAATTGGCATAGGCCTGAATATTAAGGAGATGGCACATGTGTCGTGTTGAACGAATGGTACGAATATATGAGATACGTACATAGTACTAGAAGCATACTTTATTCGAGAAAAGTGTTAAAAATTATTACCACCTCCAAAGAAACTTTGGATTGATAAGTGATATGTAAGCTTGAATAGCACATGTGGGTAGTGTGAGAAGTATGTAAATGATCCTAAGGTATGAAAGAAAATTGGTTATATAAGCATGTGGTATATGTAAGGCATGACCAGGAGAGTAATGACAAACATGTAGGTCTCTCACGGGAGACAAGAAGTTATGAAAGGAGAGTCAATTGATCCCACGATAAGAAGACCCATGTACAACGAACTTTATAAAAATCCAGAAGTGTACGAAGTGATATTACACTCCTAAAGGATATTGACATGAGGAATTGGAATCCCAAGCCCGTGTGGCTGAATAAGAGCAGAGAACTTATGAGGTTAATACCATGGTGACATAAATCTCCCTAATAGTCGAACATATATATGAGGGATAGAGATATGATACATATGTCCCGAAAGTTGCTAAATTCAAGTCTTGTGTCGAAATCCGGGACATCCGCCCCATAGGGTGGTTAGGAAGGGCCATAGTGAGGCCACTTAAATACAACGAAACAAGAGTATGACCATGTAGCTACGATGTTTGAATATTTTGTTGAAAACATGCGTAGTCTATAAAAATGATAATGGATAACATGATTATCTAAAAGGATATGCTAATGGTAGACCACTAGTACCCCCAAAAAGGTGGAAGGTTAAGGAAGGTAAACTTTTCATACAAGGTAATATGAATGATAGGGTCAACGATCCTAGAAACTAAGAGTGTATTTGTAAAAGGATTTTATACTTGTTAGAGGGTCAGGAACAATGGAACTTAAGGAAGTACTATAGGTCAAATGTGGAAGGTTACGAGTTTTTAGAATGTGTTAATCATAGATCTGTGATTTAACCAAAGTACTAAGGCATTAAGAAATGTGGAACGAGTGGGAGAAATAAATGTGATGCTATAATAACCCAAGAGGGTATTTGGGCTTGATGGAGAGCCTAAAAAAATCTTACAAGCAAAGAAGTGTTAAGTGATATGTGGATGAACATACTGTCCCACAGATATCCTAACAAGAGTTGAGAGGTGAGCGGGATGAAATAATTAAGGAAAAAGACCACGTAACATGTGGAGAGTGCATGGCTATTCACTATCTAGGAATAATGAGGCGAGAAGAAATGGGAAGAAAATATATTAATTGAGATGTACATGGTTATCGCAAAATAGTTCATATCAGAATGGTGGACTCGCCTCGAGCACAAGTGCTAATAGAAGGTATAAAGGACTAACCGTAATGCTACCAAGTTGGGTGACACTGAATGGTAACTAAAGGAGCTAGAGATAGTTCATGTCTACATATAATGGAAAGTGAGACTACTGGTGGTGAAGTTATGGTATGATAAACTCACTAAACCAGCCACAATGATATTATAAGTTCACGGGAGGTAGACAAGTGCGTGGCACAATAAGGCTATCAATTATGCACTATGAGCAAAATAGAATGGGAATGAATGTTACAATTAGAAAGAAAAGATGGTACCAGCATATTGTCCAGGACAAAGGGAGAAAAAAAAAGAAAGGGAAAGACAACACAATCTACCCAAAGGGCAAATGAAAGGTTCAAAATAGATTGAAAGAGGATGAACACTTGTTACGGACCATACATGTTTAATATGGTAACTCTTAAACCGCAATATCAGGAAACTCTATTGGTAGCTACAATATGGGGAATGAGGTGAGTTACTCATCGAGGATCGAATCAGGTAGCCTAAGTCTTACACTTAAGAGTAAAACCAAAAGTCGTTGTTGAAGAATTGAGGAGGATCTCAATTTTTAGAGAATTCCCTTCTCGGGCCAATGACTCTTCCTAAATTATATACATATAAGGGGTGTTGATATGTGTTTTGGGCGGTGTTTAACTGTAAAGAGGGATCGTGAGAATATTCACAGGGGAAGTAGTGCGGTTTCTTAAATCCTATAAGGCACACAAGGATGAAAGAGGTTGACCAGGAAAGGTCTGAGCACAATGTTACATTAGATTTGATGCAATGTCGTGCATGATGATGATATTAAGGTGTGTGCGTAGGCTAGAAGATGTTATTCCTTTGAAATAGAAGATTCTATAAGAAAACTCATTCAGTAATGTCTTTTGTTGAGAATTTGGAAGAGTTAGTTGCAAGTATTCATAGGAGATTGTAACCATATCAGGGAAATTATTGTAGAACTCAATTCGTGGGAGGTCTTATGTAAGAGAAATGTGATAAAGATGTTCCACTAATGATGCAACATGTTAAGGTGATAGTTTATGCCTCTAGGCAACCCAAGAATTATGAAAAGAACTATACAACACATGACTTAGAACTTGTGGCGGTGGTTTTTGGCATTGAAGATTTGGTGTGATTATTTGTATGGGGTCAATATGGATATATTCGTGGATCGTAAGAGCCTTCAATATATTTTCAAGCAGAAGGAGTTGAATCTCAGGCAAAGAAGATGGCTAGATTTACTCAAGGACTATGACATTGATATTCTCTTAGTCGAAAGTCCATGAGAAGTTTGGCTCATTTGGAGGAATATCAGAGGCCGTTGGTTAGGGAGGTTCATCAGTTGGCTAATTTTGGAGTTTGCCTTGTGGACTCTAATGAAGGAGGGGTAACTGTGCAAAATAGGGTTGAATCATCGCTCGTGGCGGAAGCGAAAGAGAAGCAATTCAAGGATCCATTGTTAGCACAACTGAAGGAGGGAATTCATAAATATAGGACCACAATTTTTTCTTTTGGCATTGATAATGGCACCCTACGGTATCAAGTGTGCCTATGTGTTCCAAGTATTGATAGTCTTCGGGAAAGGATTTTTGTAGAAGCTCACACTTCTAGGTATTCCGCACACCTAGGTTCTACAAAAATGTATCATGATCTAAAAGAAGTTTATTAGTGTAATAACATGAAAAGGGATATGGCGGACTTTGTGGCAAAATGTCCGAACTGTCAGCAAGTGAAGGCTGAACATCAAAGGCCCGGAGGATTGTTACAAAGCATAGAAATTCCAATGTGGAAATGGGAAATGATCAATATGGATTTTGTGGTAGGATTACCTCGCACTATGTGCAAGTTCAACTCAATTTGGGTAATTGTGGATAAACTCACGAAATTAGCGCACTTCTTGCCAGTTAAATCTACCGACACAGCAGAACAATATGCTCAATTGTATATCAAAGAAATAGTCAGGTTGCCTTGCACTCCAATCTCAATCATTTCAGATCGAGTGGCTCAATTCACGACAAACTTTTGAAAGAAATTTCAGCAAGGTTTGGGTACGCAAGTAAATCTAAGTACAGCCTTCCATCCACAAACTGATGGTCAGGCAGAGAGGACCATTCAGACGCTTGAGGATATGTTGCGTGCTTGTGTTATTGATTTAAAAGGTAGACGGGATGATCATTTACCCCTCATAGAGTTTGCTTACAACAACAGCTTCCATGCTAGTATCCAGATGGCACCATTCGAGTCGCTGTATGGTAGGAGATGCAGGTCTCCCATTGGGTGGTTCGAGGTTGGAGAAGCAAAATTGATAGGGCTGGACCTCGTGCATCAGGCCATGGAGAAAGTCAAGATTATTAAGGTGTCACGACCCAAACCGATGGGCCGCGACGGGCGTCTGAGTCTTACCTATCAAACACCCCTAAGCATGCGTCTAAAATATAAACCTGAATAACATCTGCTGCATTACAAAATTAACCTATGTGAAAGAAGCCTGCCATTAAGGAATATGTACGTATACAAGCAGAATATAGTGGGCAAGCCGGCAAGTCTGCTATAGACAACTAAACATCAAAAACTGAAAGCCGACAAGGCCACATACAACCCAACTAGACATACTGTCTACAGACCACTAACAGAAACATAGCTGTACAAAGACGGGACTGAGCCACATCATACTCATATACATATATATGTACAAACATATCGTACCAATATCAAAAACAGCTCCGGATCAAATGGAGCATGCCAACTCTCGCTGATCAGGGATCCTAAGAATGGGGACCGTCAACTTGCCTACCTGCACATGCGGGCATGAAAAGCATGCCCTGTGAAATAGGGTGTTAGTACGAAAAATGTACTGAGTATGTAAGGCATGGAAATTAGTACGTAAAAGACATAGATGAAACATGGAATACTGAAACACATTTTTAAATTTGAATAACTTTGTAAATACTGAAACGTTTATAATGTCATGCACGTGCGTGTAAATGTCATGCCATGCATAGGTATGGTGTACATAATATCATCAAGCCACTGTGGGCATCCCATCATATCATCTCGGCCACTGTGGGCAATATCATCAACATATACCAGTTGATCAGGTGGAAGTGCGTATATAACGCCATAACCTTTTTCCATATCCCATATACATATATATACATACATATATACGCGTATATAATGCCATTTGAATACATACATATATATATATATGCGTATATAACGCTGTTTGAATCATACTTTAGCTATTGTGGGCAATATCATCATCATATACCAATTGATCAGGTGGTGATGCGTATATAACGCTGTAACCTTTTCCCATATCCCATATACATATATTTACATATATACGCGTATATAACGCCATCTGGTCATGGGTCAATGCACATGTACGAAATGCATGAAAAATACGTAACAATCTCAATATTCCTTCCGGATAAATTTTTCCAACTGCATATTATTTTGAGACCCATGAACAGAAGAAAATAATAATTCTCATGGGGAATCAAGAATATAGACACCCCTACTATTTCTATGAATATAATAATTTATAGAAACCATGTATTTGCTCGTTCTTTCGTATAATCCAGACCATGCCAAAAGAAAGAAGGGAGGGCCTTAACATACCTGTTCCTGGATTTATTTGAACGAATCTGCTTCTGCGAAATATGGACGAAATTTTGAAACGAAGTCTGACTGCTCTCTGAAGATCTTAATCGAAATATTCGCTAAGAAGTTGAATTTATTGAACAAATATTGTTATGCCTTTCTCACATTTTTTTTATTGAATTGCAAATGTTGTTTGAAAATGGAAAGCTTCTGCTTTCAACGTCTTTTGAAATGAAGTCCAATGCGGATTGAGTCTTTGAATTGCTTCTAAATTTTGAAGATTAATTCCAAGTCTTATTTTGCTAAGACTTTATTATGTAACCTATATCTTAGTCATCTTCCAATCTTAGCCATTTGGCAATAATGACTTACATAGTCATCTCTCAATGTTGTAGCTTTTTGGCACGTGGGGTGGGGGTAGAATTTTAATAATTTTTATCCACTTATTAGTTAACCGGGTAATGTTTCGTTATCCGGTAATTAACCAACTACATTTAAAAATTACCATAAATTACTTAAAATTATATTTATTTTTAAAAAATACATCATATATACTTTATATATTATACTACCGTGGTCACATGGTACCTTGCATGGTACTAGTTTATAATTTTCGGGTATTATCGCTCAACCCGTATTTTATTCCAAATTGTCCACTTTCAACGAAACTTATTTTCGTTAATCCGCGTACCCCTTTATCCCTCATAACACTTATTTATTGCTTGTTAATACGTTAACGTCAAGATGATCTCATCCCCAATTCTACGTCAGTTGACCGAAGACGAAACTTTTAACGTACGAAAATGCGAGATGTAACATCCTTCCCCCTTAGAAACATTCGTCCTCGAATGTTCCACTCTCCGTGATCCATATAACTTTGGCAAGGTCGCCTTTTGTAACAATACTACTACCAACTCTCCCCGTAGAAGCTTAATAATTCAACGACACACAGGACAACGACAATAATCAATAGAAGAATTTATACACGCACCTTGAGGTTATGACGTCTCAGTTAGACCCTTCTCTGGAAGAGGAAATAGGTAGGGATATCTAGACTTCATGTCTTCCTCGTCCTCCCAAGTCATTTCTTCTACATTGTTGTTCCTCCAAAGCACTTTCACGGAGGCTACCTCCTTATTCCACAGCTAGCGGATATGTCGGTCTAGAATGGAAATCGGAATTTCCTCGTATGACAAGTCCTTTGTAATCTGTACATCATTCGTGGGCACTACTCGAGTAGGATTGCCAATGCACTTTCGTAACATAGATAGGTGAAAAACTGGATGGACAGACTCCAATTCCAAGGGCAATTATAATTCATAAGCTACTCGGCCCACTCTCCGAATAATCCTATAAGGCCTAATATACCGTGGGCTAAGTTTACCCTTTTTTCCAAATCTCATTACACCCTTCATAGGTGACACCTTCAAGAATACCCAGTCATTAGCCCTGAACTCTAAATCTCGACGTCGCACATCTGAATATGACTTCTGATGACTCTGAGCTGTCAATAGTCGATCCCGGATAAGCTTTACTTTTTCTATGGCTTGCTGAACCAGGTCTGGCCCGTGTAATCTAGATTCTCCAACGTCGAACCACCCTATAGGTGACCTACAATTTCGTCCGTAAAGAGCTTCGTATGGAGCCATCTGAATGCTGGAATGGTAGTTATTATTATATGCGAACTCAATAAGCGGCAGATGACCATCCCAGCTACCTTTGAAGTCTATTACACAAGCTCACAACATATCCTCCAGTGTTTGAATAGTATGCTCAGCCTATCCGTCTGTCTGGGGATGAAATGTTGTACTAAGACTTACTTGAGTCCCCAATCCCTTTTGGAAGGACCTCCAAAAGTTAGCTGTAAATTGAGCTTCTCTATCTGAGATAATAGATACAGGTGCACCATGCAGTCGTACTATCTCCTTTATATAAAGCCTCACATAATTTTCTGAGGAATACGTAGTTCTAACGGGCAGAAAATGGGCTGACTTTGTGAGCCTATCAATGATCACCCATATTGAATCGAACTTACACTGGGTACGAGGTAAGCCTATGATGAAGTACATATTGATTATTTCCCATTTCCAAGTCAGAATCTCCATAACCTGCAATAATCCACCGGGTTTTTGATGCTCGATCTTAACCTACTGACAGTTAGGGCACTGAGCAACAAATTCTGCTATATCCTTTTTCATTCCGTCCCACCAATATATTTCCCTGATGTCATGATACATCTTTATCGTTCCTGGATGGATAGAATAACGGGAATAGTGATTTTCTCCCATAACCTGTCGACGCAACCCTGCAACATTAGGCACACGTAATCGCCCTTGATATCTGAGGACCCCATCTTCGGTAATTACAAATGTTGCCTTCTCCTTCTGAAGAGTGGTATCTCTAAAATGAATTAGCCCAGGATCCTCGTACTGGCGTTCCTTCACTTCAGTTACTAAAGATGATGTTGCCGTATCCTGAAGAGTAATTCCAATGTCACCTGAGTCCAATAACTGAACTCCAAGACTAGCTAGTTGATGAATCTCATGGGCTATTCCCCTCTTTCCTAGATGCAAATACGCAAGCTACCCATAGATCTACGGCTGAGAGCATTGGCAACTACATTTGCCTTCCCCTGATGGTATAAAATATTAACGTCATAGTCTTTAAGTAGCTCCAACCATCTCCTTTGATGAAGATTCAATTCCCTTAGCTTGAAGATGTACTGGAGGCTCTTATGATCCGTATAGATATCAACATAAATACCATACAAGTAGTGCCTCCACATCTTTAGTGCATGAATCACCGCAGCTAACTCTAAATCGTGGGTCGGGTAGTTCTTCTCATGCTTTCTTAGTTGTCTAGAAGCATAAGCCACAACCTTACCATGTTGCATCAGCACACAACCTAATCCAATGCCTGAAGCGTCGCAATAGATAACATAACCATCGGTCCCTTCTGGGAGCATTAGAACCGGTGCTGAAGTTAACCTATCCTTTAATGCCTGGAAACTCCGTTCACAAGCATTAGTGCATTGAAACTTTGCTCCCTTCTGAGTCAACTTTGTTAAAGGTGCTGAAAGGGAAGAAAATCCTTCCACAAATTTCCTATAATATCCTGCCAACCCAAGAAAACTACGAACCTCTGTTGGTGTTGTGGGCCTAGGCCAAGTCTTTACTGCCTCCATCTTTTATGTATCCACCAGGATGCCTTCACCCGAAATGATATGCCCAAGGAAAGTTACAGAATTCACACTTAGAAAATTTTGCATACAACTTCCTTTCTTGTAGAACTCTGAGCACCGTACGCAGATGACCAGCATGCTCATCCTCTGAACGAGAATATACCAATATATCATCAATAAATACAATTACAATCAGATCTAAGAAAGGCCTGAACACACGGTTCATCAAATCCATGAATACTGCTGGGGCATTGGTTAGACCGAACGACATAACCCGAAACTCAAAATACCCATGTCTAGTCCTGAATGTTGTCTTCGGAATATCTTCATCCTTAACCCTTACTTGATGGTACCCAGACCTCAAGTCTATCTTTGAAAACCACTTGGCACATTGCAACTGATCAAATTAGTCATCAATCCTCGGGAGCGGGTACTTATTCTTGATCGTCACCTTATTCAGTTGCCTATAATCAATATACATTCTTAAGGAACCATCTTTCTTCCTTACAAACAACACAGGTGCTCCCCACGGTGACGTACTAGGTCTGATAAAACCTTTTTCAAGCAAGTCCTTTAGTTGTTCTTTCAACTTATTCAGCTCTGCGGGGGCCATTCTATAGGGAGGAATAGATATTGGGTGAGTATCTGGTAGTAGGTCAATAGAAAACTCAAGTTCTCGCTCTGGAGGGAGACCCGGAAGTTCATCAGGGAAGGTATACTCATTTACAACAGGGATGGACTGAATGGTTGGTGACTCTACTTCCATATCCTGAACCCGAACTAAGTGATAAATACATCCCTTTCTGATCATCTTCCTTGCCTTGAGATAGGAAATAAATCTACCTCTCGGCGATGCCGTGTTACCTTTCCACTCCAAATAGGCTCCCCTGGAAATTGAAATCGGACTATCTTCGATCTACAATCAACATTGGCATGACAAGAAGCCAACCAATCCATACCCATTATAACATCAAATTCTACCATATCTAACTCGATTAAGTCTGCTACGGTAGGTCGACCATGAACTATTATTATACAACCCCTATATACCTGCTTAGCTATCACCGAGTCCCCAACAGGTGTAGACACCTCAAAAGGTTTAACCAATTCAGGTTTTATTTCAAACTTACTAGCAATCAACGGAGTAACGTATGATAAGGTGGAACCTGGATCAATTAGTGCATATACATCGTAGGAGGAGACTGATAATATACCTGTAACAACATCAGGCAATGACTCTTGGTCCTGTCGTCCTGCCAATGCATAAATGCGGTTCTGAGGGCTGCTCGAGCTAGATGCTCCGCCTCTACCTCTACCAAGACTCATTGGTGCTTGGGGACTTTGCCTAGGGGGGTGTACTGATGATGACAATCCAGCCACAGATCCCGCTGGCTGAGCTATGCTTGCATCACCTCACATCGGACAATCCCTCATAACGTGGCCCGGATAACCACCAGTATAACAAACATCTAGTCCCATACAGCACTTCCCGGTATGCTGCTTACCATATTGAGTACATCGCAGCAAGGGTGGCCTCATCTGATTTGACTCACCCCTATACTGAGAACCTGAGGCCCTAAAATTCTGACCAGGCCTTGAATATGTAGAACGATCAAATCTATTTCCTCCAAACTGAGGGGGCGCGCTAGCCGAGGGCTGGGATGGATATCTCAAGTACTGCTGCCTCTGACCATCTTGAAATTCACTAGAAGGACCCGAAAACCTCACTGTTTTATTCTGGGACCTATCATGCTCACGATCGGTCCTTTGTTTCTGTTTACGCTCCTCTACACCCTGAGCGTACGCCTGAATACGAGAAATATCCATGTCTGGATGAAGTGAAACCGACATACAATCGTTAAGCAAGTAAGGCTCTAATCCCATCACGAACCGGTGAATCCGATTCTCCATCTTAGATACAATAGTGGGAGCATACCTAGACAACGAATCAAACTAAAGGCAGTACTCCGGAACACTCATGTTTCCCTGCCGAAGGGTCAAAAACCTATCAACTCGGGCTCGCCTAAGCTCTGGTGGCAGATAATGACGAAGAAAAGCTTTTGTAAACTCTTGCCATACCGTTGGAAGGGCATTCTCACCTTTGGATAATTCCCAAGACTCGTACCAATTAACTGCAACATCTCAAAGTCTATAAGAAGCTAGCTCAACTGACTAAGTCCTAGTGGCCTTCATTACCCATAACGTCCTCTGTACTCTATCAATAAATACCTGAGGGTCCTCATTCGGGTCTGCTCCAGTGAATACTGGAGGGTCTAAATTAATTAAGTCACGAACCCTCGCGCTCATGGACCTATCTGCGTGACAAATACCTGCTTCCTAATGCCGAGCATGTGTGGCTACTAATCGGGTCAATAACTGAACATCATCTCTCATCTCCTGACCCGGTGTATCCTGCTGAGGTGCTGAATGTATAGGGGCGGGTGCTGGAGCTGGTGCCCTTCGGAACTCTTCTTGAAAAAGCGGGGTATGTGAAGTCTGAGATGAAACCTCACCATGAGATTCTCCTCGAGCCCTGGTAATTCGTGGTGCTAGACTAGTAGTCTTACCAGCCACGGACATTCCCTTCTGGGAGGCCGTACTCTTTGGAGGCATTGCTAAAAATATAACGTATCGTTAGGAACAGGAATTCTTGTATTGCACGATCTTGAGATAAAAAGAGAGGATAACATCCTATATGTCCTGTAGCCTCCTGTTTATAAGTGTGGTGCACGACACACCCATAAACAAGACTCTACTAGACACGGTCTGTAGACAACGCTAGGACAAAACTGCTCTGATACCACTTTTGTCACAACCCAAACCGATGGGCCGCGACGGGCGCCTGAGTCTTACCTGTCAAACACCCCTAAGAATGCGTCTAAAATATGAACCTGAATAACATCTGCTGCATTACAAAATTAACCTATGTGAAAGAAGCCTGCCATCAAGGAATATGTACGTATACAAGCAGAATATAGTGGGCGAGCTGGCAAGGCTGCTATAGATAACTATATATCAAAAAGTGAAAGCCGACAAGGCCACATACAACCCAACTAGACATACTATCAACAAACCTCAAACAGAAACATAGTTGTACAAAGACGGGACTGAGCCATGTCATACTCATATACATATATATGTACAAATATATCGTACCAATATCAAAAGCAGCTCCGGATCAAATAGAGCACACCAACTCTCGCTGATCAGGGATCCTAAGAATAGGGACCGTCAACTTGCCTACCTGCACCTGCGGGCATGAAACGCAGGCCCCGTGAAATAGGGCGTCAGTACGAAAAATGTACTGAGTACGTAAGACATGGAAATTAGTACGTAAAAGACATACATGAAACATGGAATACTGAAACACATTTTTAAATTTGAATAACTTAGTAAATACTGAAACGTTTATAATGTCATGCACGTGCGTGTAAATGTCATGCCATGCATAGTTATGGTGTATATAATATCATCAAGCCACTGGGGGCATCCCATCATATCATCTCGGCCACTGTGGGCAATATCATCAACATATACCAGCTGATCAGGTGGTGGTGCGTATATAACGCCATAACCTTTTCCATATCCCATATACATATATATACATACATATATACGCGTATATAACTCCGTTTGAGTACATACATATATACGCATATATAATGCCGTTTGAATACATACATATATACGCGTATATAACGCCATTTGAATCATATTTTAGCCACTATGGGCAATATCATCATCATATACCAACTGATCAGGTGGTGATGCGTATATAATGCCATAACCTTTTCCCATATCTCATATACATATATTTACATATATACGCGTATATAACGCCATCTGCTCATGAGTCAATGCACATGTACGAAATGCATGAAAAATACGTAATAATCTCAATATTTCTTCCGGATAAATTTTTCCAACTGCGTATTATTTTGAGACCCATGAACAGAAGAAAATAATAATTCTCATGGGGAATCAAGAATATAGACACCCCTACTATTTCTATGAATAGAATAATTTATAGAAACCGTGTATTTGCTCGTTTCTTTCGTATAATCTAGACCATGCCAAAAGAAAGAAGGGACGGCCTTAACATACCTGTTCCTGGATTTATTTGAACGAATCATCTTCTGCGAAATATGGACGAAATTTTGAAACAAAGTCTGACTGCTCTCTGAAAATCTTAATCGAAATATTTGCTAAGAAGTTGAATTTATTGAACAAATATTGTTCTGCCTTTCTCACGTTTTTTTTATTGAATTGCAAATGTTGTTTGAAAATGGAAAGCTTCTGCTTTCAACGTCTTTTGAAATGAAGTCCAATGCAGATTGAGTCTTTGAATTGCTTCTAAATTTTGAAGATTAATTCCAAGTCTTATTTTGCTAAGACTTTATTATGTAACCTATATCTTAGTCATCTTCCAATCTTAGCCATTTGGCAATAATGACTTACATAGTCATCTCTCAATGTTGTAGCTTTTTGCCACGTGGGGTGGGGTAGAATTTTAATAATTTTTATCCACTTACTAGTTAACCGGGTAATGTTCCGTTATCCGGTAATTAACCAACTACCCGCATAATTTAAAAATTACCCCAAATTACTTAAAATTCTATTTATTTTTAAAAATACTTCATATATACTTATTATCGCTCGACCCGTATTTTATTCCAAATTGTCCACTTTCAACGAAACTCATTTTCGTTAATCCACGTACCCCTTTATCCCTCATAACACTTATTTATTGCTTGTTAATACGTTAACGTCAAGATGATCTCATCCCCGATTCTACGTCAGTTGACCGAAGACGAAACTTATAACATACGAAAATGCGAGATGTAACATAATGAACGGTTGAAAACTGCTCAGAGTCGCCAAAAGTCTTATTCGGACATTTGTCGCAAAGATTTGGAGATCAAAGAAGATGATTGAGTATTTTTGAAGGTTTCCCCCATGAAGGGCATCATGCGATTCGGGAAGAAAGGGAAATTAAGCCTGAGATATGTCGGACCATACATAATCATTCAGAGGATTGGTCAGGTGGCATACAAGCTCGAGATGCCACCTGAGATGTCGTTGGTACATCCGGTCTTCCATGTGCCTATGTTAAAGAAGGTAGTGGGAGATCCGTCCACTATTGTGCCAGTTGAGTCTATTGAAGTTAATGAAGAATTATCGTACAAAGAAATTCCAGTTGCCATCCTTGATAGGCAAGTACGCAAGTTAAGAAATAAAGAAATTGCCTCCGTGAAAGTGTTATCAAACCAGCAAATTGAGGAAGCCACTTGGGAAGCTGAGGAAGAAATGAAAAGGAAGTACCCCTGTTTGTTTGAATAGCAATAAAGTAGTTCTATGAAGTTGTATCACATGGTTAGTTGATGATAATAATGTTTCTTTTCTAGAAATGCATTGCTTATGGGGCCACGGTTGACATCATTTTATATTATGTTTCATCTTTGGATTATGTATGTGTTGATAGGATGTGTTTCTGGGATTCTCTGACAGGTAGATAGGCCCAGTTACAAGGGAAACTCTGCCGAAATTTCTGAAATATTTGGGAGTTAGTCAAAGTTTGGGAGTTTAAGATATGTGAGAAAAGAGATAAGTTATACTAAGTATTTGCGGCTTGACTCCAATTATCATTCGAGTATGAATGATCCTAAGCGGTGGAGAATGTAAAGTCCCAGAAAATTTTGCTAAGTAATTTAAGATTTTGTGGTTCCAAGGTAGGCTAATTATTTTATTTTGTATTCAAATGAGGATTCATGATATAATGGATATCAATTGGATATGTTAATAAGCGTATAAGTCTAAGCCAAGTTGGAAAATTACATGATAGACTAAAATTCCAAATGAGAACGCACAAGACCACACTTTGGACGAGAATATCTACAGATATATAAGGTTTTACATGATGCACAGCCTATCAAATGAAAGGCCTTTGAGTTTAGTTTCTAACGTTCAAACTGTTCGTCATTTGGACTTTCCTACAAGAAGTTATGACCAGATTACCAAAGGCTGGCGGAGGACTGCGGGTATGAGAAGCATCCGAGGCAGCATCCAAAAAGAGGAGCTAGCAGTGAAGTGCTGCAAAAGCATCCGGGTCAGCATCCAAGCTCCTGAGAGGAACGAAGTGAGGATGCGAAGTATCCGAGGCAGCATCCAAAATCTAGGCTTATAAACACAATTTCGGGATTCATTTCTTTTGGACGACTCTTAGGGTCTTCCTCCACTCTCTCAAGACCTCCAACCCCTATAATCTTCAAGGTAAGTAATCTCCATTAACTTGGTGTAAAATTCCATCATTCCTACACTAGTATTGATGAAATCTACTCATGAAACACATAGATAGTCAAGAAATTCCTTCAAGAACTCAAAGGAGGGTTTGCAAGATTTCTTCCAAAAGGTAAATCCTACACCCTTAGACTTACATATATGGTTATATTATGGGAATATGAGTATGAATTAAGTATTTGAACTCTTGGTGTGGTGATTGGAAGCCATAAGTTCCCATATAAATACATAATTATGGTAGAGATTGAAAGGTGATTATTTGATAGGATTTGTTGGTTGGGTGTGAATGGATGGTCATACATATATTGTTGGAAGTTATAAATTGGTTAGGAATGATGGTGGAATAAATTTTTAGTTAATGGTGATAGTTGGATGAACCAATACTATAGTTATGAGGTGTAAAGATCTGTATCTACAAGACGTTTGATAATATGCCTAAATGGCATAAGTTATGGAATTTATTACTAATATTGGCCGTATTGAATGTTTTATTGTAGATTGAAGTTTCTTAAGTGTATTGGATCATTATAGTATCATTAAGGGGCAAATTTCAGGTATGTATGGCTAAAACCCCATCTTTTAGAAATCGAACTTCATCGATGTTTGTGTGAATATGGTAAGATTAAAGTTGAATTGTTGCATCGATTGTTATTTTACATGAATTGGTGTTGTAACCTTATATGCATGAAAGATGTATCTCAACATGATCAATGTGTTATCTTGATAACTTGAAAGGGGCAAAATATTTGAATTATGTATTGAAATGCTTAGACCTTAAATTGAGATTGAAGCTGCATATAATGTCTCATCTATGTGAAGTCTTATCTATGCTCACAATATAAATTGCTCTTGTGTAAACCTAGTGTCCTAAATGGCAAATCTAACATTGAATGTGGGAATGATGTCAAATGAGCCTTGACTTTGATTTCGATAAATGACTTTAATGATAAAGTGCCCTATAGGCTTTGTACACAATTTATGCCCATAAGCGGCTGTTCGAGATAATATTTTGCCTTATATGTTCCATTGCTAATAAACTTGAGGTGTATGATTTCCGAAATATTGTATATGCCCATGATTCATGATTCCTCTCATGTGTACTTGAAATCTTGGATTGAATGGCTTGATATTGATGTGAAATGTGGAGGAAAAGAGTTTGAACTATGAAATGTGGCCTAGTGCCAAGTATGATGTGGAAATTGTGGCCCCAAGTTCCGGTAAACTAATACATGTGTAACCAAAGATTGGAGTGAGAGGAATAATGGAAAATGGTAACGTCTCGGGGAGGCGGCTTAGCCGATCGGGCCGTGATCAGACACCATTATATATATACATGATGGTAATGTATTGATGATTGAAACTAGAAAGTGTGAATGAAATAATGGTAATGTCTTCGGGAGACGGCTTAGCTGATCGGGCCGTGATCGGACTCTGCTCAAAGAAGCGGTGGAAAAGTGAATAATGATGCAATAGTGTGGGATGCTCCAATCTAATAATTCAGAAACTATGTGAAAATCATGTGAACCTCCTTATATTATTGACATGGTGCTTATTTGAAACTTGGTTGTCTTTATGATTTCCTCTTTATTCTTATATGAAAGTTCTTTCTAACTAGATGGTGTTTAGTTATACATATTAGTGCTATTCGATGGCACTAATGTCCCTTTTGCCGGGTGCGCTATGTCTTTAAATGGATGTAGGTGTTTCTATTGCAGGTAGTATTGGTCGCAGCTAGTGCCGCATCATCCTTTCAGCTGACTTGGTGAACCCCACTTTGTTTCGGGGTCCTGTTTCATCTGTTTATCATGTGCATTGTATTTGAGGTATAGCCGGAGCCTTGTTGCCGGCATTTCCATATAAATCTTCAGTTTTACTTAGAGGCTCCGTAGACAGGTTGTGGGTGGTGTTTGGTATCAGGAATTAAATTGGAAATATTGGTATTTGGCAAATATGTCTTCCTTCATATCTATAAAAATTGTCATATTTTGGATATTATGGTTGAAACTACTAATGGAACCAAAGTGAAAGTTGTTAATCAAAGTTTGAATAATGGAGTATATCTCCTCTTTATTCAAGGATGACTTTGGGTAGAATGAAATCTAACAGGCTTGCTCAGTCGGGTTTACTTGGTTGAGCACCGGTCACGCTCCTCAGTTTTGGGGCGTGACACTCATGGACTCCTAAGCAATGCTCACACTGGAGGGGAAAGACCCTAAGTGTTTTAAGAATTGGAGTGGAAAACAAGAGATAGTATTTAAGAAAATAGTTTTGGATTCTCAGGAAGTAAAGAGCAAACAGGGTCATTCAATCATTGTAACTCAAACAAAGGTCCCAGCAATCTGATAATATACAGAAACAGGATCGTTCAGAGTTTCAATTTAGTTTACTAGCTGTTACTAGGTGAGCAGACACTAATCAAAGGCATGGCATGCTGGGATCACTCAGACAGTCACATTCAAAGGGGGTAGTAGGGATGGGGAGCCATATTGGTCAGGAGTCTGTGAAAGGTGAACACTTAAAGAGCATGCTAGTGGAGAAGTAAACAGACATAGGTCCAGTTTAGACATGAGCAAGTATACAGACTTGCTGAGAGCAGAAGCACATAGGTCTGGCTAAAACAAGAGTAAACAGGTTGAAAAAAAGACACATAAATTCAATCAAACAGAAGTAGACATGCTATTGCAGTACATATAGATTGAACAGAAGTAGACATACTTATTGTAGTAAACACATAGGTTTGTTTAAGCAAATGAAAGGCATGCTGATTATGAGGAAACACATTGAATAGCAGGAAGCATGTAGTCTAACTGAATGGCAGTACACATGCTGATTAGGAACAATAAACACGAAGCACATAGGTTTAGTTAAACATATGTATGTTGATATAAAGATCCTACTAATTTAATAACAGGAAAGTGAACATGTTGATAACATGGCACATAGTTGAATTAAAATACCAGTAGACATGCTGAGCATGAAAACATACAGGTTCAAAAGAAGGCATACTGATTATAAGAAAAACACATAAGTTTAATTGAGTGGCAAAAGTGAGAGCATACCAGTTAGGGAAGCAGAAACAAAAGGTAAAGTAGGCAGGATTCAACATCCTAGCCCTAGCTTTTAGCCGGCTAGACAAGCAATGAACACAAGCAGCAGAGAGAGATGAGAGAAAGCTTTCTGTGTGTGTGTTTGAACTATTGTTCATTTTTTTTAAAGAAACAAAATGAGAGTGTATATATAGCACTTAGGGAGATGAAACAAATGAGGTAAAAAAGGATTTGGAGTTCATAAATAAAGTAAGATATAATCAATCAGTTAATTAGGGCTAATCCACATTAATTTGTACAAACAGATCCGGGAAGATCATATCAGTACAAAGAGAATCTATTACAAGCCCTGATTGGGGATTAAATAAGGTAACATATCGTAAATTGACCATAAATTAACTAATCAGCTGGAATAAAGCAAGTAATACTAATTACAAGCCACAAATAAGAAAAGTAAATAAAAATCCCAAAGAATACTAATTTTAACGGGAAGAATTTGTTCAAATCTCTAATAGAAATCAATTAAGTAAAAGAATACTGGTTTTATCAGAAAATTGTTCAAAGCTAAGAATATAATCAGTTAATACAACTGGTTCACAGAGATAAACACAATAACAGAAAAATTGAAGAAATCAGTGTCACAAATAGGAACATATAGGGTTTAAACATATATACGAAAATTAATCAGACATGTAAAGAAAACATTACTTTAAACAATGAAAGGTTTAGAAAAAATCTTTGAAGAAAAGTTTGGTATGAGCCCTAATTTCAGAAAAAGTAAATGAGGTCCAAACAATGAATAAAACCAAGAGATTCTTAAAGGAAAACACCCAATGATACTCGAATAACTTCAGATCTACAAAGATGTGAGAAGATTTGAATAGTATTGAAACCAGGGTTTCAGAAAATAGTAGAGATAAAGAGAATCAATCGAAAATCCATGGATTCATAATAGAAGCTAGAGGAAATCCATATCACAAACGAAAGTGGCCTGAGACAGGCCAGTAAACAAATTTCAAGCTAGAAGAGGTTGGATTTCCATGAGATCTTCTCAAGGACTCATGAAATCAAGCAGCCAAAGAGTATACGAGACCTGAGTGATCGGAGAATACACAGAAACACCATGGAAGGGAGGTATCCACCGGTGATGGCGATTAGGGTTAGGGTCTAGTTGAGAGGGAGTTGGAGAGGTTAGGGAATGAAGGGCGGCAGAGTGTAACAAAATGGGCTAGGTTAGGGAGGTTGTTTGAGTTAAAAATGGTAAGAATGAATAGGGGTCGTTGATCTTAGAGGTCAATGGCCATGATGACAAGGGGCCTGGGTCGGGTAGGATTTTAATTGGTTTAAGGTCGTTTGAATTGGGCTTGGGTTAATTGGATTTGGGGGGGGGGGGGTTTCGATTTTGAGGTGTAAATTAGGGGCTATTTATTAAATGCCAGTTTACTAATAAAAATAATTTTAAAAATGGCTAATTAAATGATAAAAATGATTTTCAGGCATGAGGTTTATTTAAAATAATTATTAAATATTATAAAAATATAAAAAGTCATTTTCTGTATAGATAATATTGTTATGCATATATAGGGGCTGTTTTTGCAAAACATGCAATTATAGTCTAAAAAGGCAAATGCAAATATAAAAAATGCGATTAAAATATTTGAACATTCATATGAACATAAATGATGAATTTAGATGATTAAATCATCATAGAGTACTATGAGGGATTATTTTTGGATATTTATATAATAAAAAATGCAGAAATAAATGGATTTAGGGCCTTTAAAAAATCGTAAAACACTTGTGCATGTTTGTAAATGCATATATAATATTTGAAGGTATTTATGCTTATCTAAAATACATGAAGGAAAAGTTGGGTATCAACAATAACCACAGTAAAGAATTTTAGGCGTAAAGAGAACAACTCAACAAGGAAAACTAATATATAGCAATGATCCCACAATATACAAGTCAACAATAAGGAAGCTAACACGAGTCAAATAATTCAAAATAAAAGCAAGTCAACTAAGATATAGGATATCTAAACATCTTTTAAGGATTAGCAATTACTAGTGATATTCAACGAATTAATTAAGGATAAGCAGGAGGAGGTAATCATAACTTAAATTAAGATTTAACAATTATAGGATGAGATAATAATAATAATAACTTCAATTAAAGATAAGCAGTTATGAAAAAATAGCACGACGATAGAAGAGGTAAAAACTTCAATTAAGTCAAATAGGCAATAAGAGTGAATCCTAAAGCAATTAATTATAATTTAAGCATGCAGAGGTGAAACTAGTAAATAGGAACTCAAACATATCAAGAACAACTTCATACTCAGTGAATATAAGGTCCTAAGAACCCTAAATGGCCAACTATCCACAAATAAGTCCGAGCACACACTCGTCACCTCGCATACACGGACTACAATCAACATAGAAGACTCAACTCCTAAGGAAAAATCCCCCACACATGTTTAGGCAAGCTACTTACCTCGACGAAGACAAACCGATACTCAAAAATCAACTTCTCGGGTGAAATGACCTCCGAACGGCTCAAATCCAACCAAAATAACTTCAAAGCACAAATAAAACTCATAAAAACTATTCTGGATTATAAAGCCTCAATCTTTAACAAAATTTACAAATCGTCAAAAAGTCGACCCCCAGGCCCGCACCGCTGAACCTGACAAATTTTTCAAAGCTCAAACACCCATTCTGATACGAGTTCAACCATACAAAAATTATCAAATTCCGATACCATATCATCCCTCAAATTATGATTTTTCATTTTGAAAACATTCTTCAAAATCCAACATTTTCCTCAACTCAAAACACAAATTAATTGATAAAAACAAAGGTAAAATCATGGAATATATTAAATTCTAGGTAAAGAACAATTACCCAATCGATTTGCTTGAAAAACCCACAAAAAATCTCTCAAAACCAGCTCTACAAGTCAAAATATGATGAAAATGGCCTAACCCTCGATTTGAAAAACTTATATTGTGCCCAGATGACTATGCATCACGAACGCGGAGAAAGGGTCGTGTTCGTGAAGAAGAAAATTGAGTATGCCAAGAAAGACCCTTCGTGAATGCGAGTGAAGTGACGTGAATGCAAAGACTAAGAAACAAAAGTTTCGCGAACACGGGAAGAATGATGCGAACATGAAGAAGAAATAGCCACCAGCCCCCAGATCCTAATTTCTACTATGTGAATGCGAAAGAGAGGCTGCGATCGCGAAGAAGGGGAAGGCAGACCTTCGCGAACACGAAGAACAATTTCAAGGGTCAGCAGTAACACTTCGCAAATGCGAGGGGCACTTCGTGATCGCGAAGAAGGATACTAAAAGACAGAAACATTAGACAAAAATAGGAGGAAAATGATCTGTAGCCCACCCGAAACACACCCGAGGCCCCCAGGACCCCGTCAAAACACACAAACAAGTTCTATAACCTAACATGGAGTCGCTCGAGGTCTCAAATCACATCAAACAATGTTGAAAATTCAAATCGCGCCATGAATCAAACTTATGAATTTTCAAATTTTCCAACTTCTAAAACTCGTGCCGAAACCTATCAAATCAACCCAGAATGACACCAAATTTTGCAAACAAGTCCCGAATGACATAAAAAAGCTATTCCAACTCTTGGAATCTCATTGCGACCCTGATATCAGAAGAGTTAACTATTTGTCAAACTTCTCCATCTTCCAAACTTTAACATTTCCAACTTTCGCTGAAATGCACCAAATTACCCTACGGACCTCCAAATCCAAATCCGTATGCGCGCCCGAGTCGAAAATGGCCATACGAAGCTGTTGATATCATCCAAAACCCATTCCGGATATATTTAATCAAAAGTCAAATTCTGGTCAAATTCTCACCCCTTAAGCTTCCAAAACTAGAATCCTTCTTCCAATTTGACTCCGAATCATCCGGTAAATGAATTCAACCACGAACGCAAGTCGATACACCTATCATGAATCGTCTCAAGACCTTATGCTGCCGAACGGAACTTAAATTATCAAAATGATCAATCGGGTCGTTACATCCTCCCCCTCTTAAACAAACGTTCACCCTCGAACGTACCAAGAATCGCATTGAAGTCATCAAAACACTAAAATGCACACTTCCAACATACACCCGTGGGTGACCCCGTCACCCTAATCTTCATAAGCCTAGAGATACCATCTCAACTGTAATTTAGACTTTCTACCAACACCGATAAGCTTCAGAGTTAAAATCCTCAAATTCATTTCCAAAAGACCCGATTCTAATTCCACACCGGTATCAATCTCAATCAGCTACAACAACTCATGCCTACACCCACAAGGTACGACCACAAAACATAACATACCACACATAGGCGCATAATAATACTTCTGATCACAATAGTTGCCCGAAATCAAACCCAGCACTGGCAATTAGCCTATTTAAAACTTCCACAATGCTGACAATGATGCAAGAAACATAAAGACCTCATATCTAAACACCCGAATCAACCAGTGACGACTAACACCACCGGCACACACCCCACAAGCTAAAACCCAAGAAACACAGAATGAAAATGACTGAATAAGTAAAGAGAAAACACATAAGGAAAATATCAAACAAGCCCGACAGACACAACTCTCTATCAGTACTATCCTACGAAGTAATATAACAAGAAAAGGATGAAAGCATATGAACAAATCACAAGGATCTCATCCTTATAGAATTTCCATCGTAGTACACAGCCCAGTTCGAACACATCCAATCACATAAAATCACGAGGGTCCCACCCTCAACTCTGAATCACAAGAAGGATATACATCAAACCAACTGAAACTTTTCACTAGATCAATTCCATCACAGAATTTACAACAAGTACTGGCTCCCACACCGGTGGAGCATAAAACCATAGCTCGTAACCAACATATTTAGGAATCACATCAACCTACTGTAATGGACAACAGGAATTTCACTACTAGTATCGTAACTCTCAATAATGAATAAAAAATAATAGACACGGCTACCACTCATAGAATCAACCAACAGGGGAAAACACGTAACAGAATACTAAGTCATGCACTCACCCTTAGGTGGAGCAACAAATAGGGGAACTCAACCCGATAAATAGAATTGTGATAAAATACAGATAATGCTCCTATATGGAAAACTGAAAGAATACATGTATGACATTATTTGGCGCAACAGCCTCAAGCCTACCATATGAAACACATCAACGGGCAGGGCCTCCCCTTTTGGGCGCCCTCTACTCGCATGAGTATCTTGTTGTGACACATATGTCCGAAGTATGGGACAATCTCTCACCATGTGGCTGGTATCCCCACACTCAAAGCAATCTTGATGCTGACATGGCTGTGGAAACTATGCGGTACGGGTAATCTGAGACCCATGAACACCTGAATCACTGTGCGAAGCCTAAAACGCAAACTGAACTGGTTGACCCATAAAACCTCTGCCATGTCGCACCCTGCCTCTAAAATATGGACCAGCAGATCTATTTGGTCTACAAGGACTCCTCACCTCCCTGTCCTCTCTCTCCTGACCTTGCCTACCCTCTCTCTCATGGCCCCGCCAATCCTCTCGCTCCCGGTCCCACATGCCCTTTAACCAGAGAGCAATCCCTACCACCTGTTGAAACAAAACATCTGACTCTAACTCTCGAGCCATGGTGAACCGAATATCATTCTGAGCCCCTCAATGAATCTACGGACACGCTCTCTAACTGTAGTGACCAAGGCAGGTGCATATCTGGCCAAATCACTGCATCTGACGGCATACTCTGATACTTACATGGTGCCCTGACGCAGATGCTCAAACTCCGCGCACCATGCATCTCGAAGGGACTGAGGTACAAACTCTCTCAAGCACATCTCCGAGAACTTAACTCATGTAAGTGAAACTACATCGGCCGGGCTACCCAACTCATATGCCCGCCACCACTGATAAGCTGCTCCCTTAAGCTGGAACATAGTAAAAGCAACCCAACTAGTCTCCATAATACCCATAGTGCAGAGAATGCAATGGCACTCCTCCAGAAAACCATGTGCACTCTCTGAAGCCAAACCACTGAATGAAAGAGGGTCATATTTCTTGAACTGTGCAAGTCTAAGCTACTCTTAGAAATAAAGGATAGAGGAGATACCAGGGCCTGCGGACGCCTGCAGGTCTACCTTGGATCTCCGCATGGACTGAAGGTAGCCACCCAAATGCTATGATCCAAGAGCTGCTCTGAGATCTGCACATAGTGCAGAGTGTAGTATCAACACAACCGACCCCATGTGCTGGTAAGTGCCTAGCCTAACCTCGGTGAAGTAGTGACGAGGCTAGGACCAGACTACCAAATAAACCTGTGCAGTTATATAATATACAGTGGAAAGTAAAGCAGGAATAAACAAATAAAGATGGGAGGGGGAAACATGCTTCGGGGGTATATCAATATCAACAGTAAATCAAGAGTAACGACATAGGGACAACTTAGAATTCACAGCAAAACAATAAGAAACTTGTATCCAATCTATAAACGCTTTGTATCAACAATTGTTGCGGCGCACAACCTGATCCCAATATATAACAACATTGTTGCGGCGTGTAACCCGATCCATATCATTTATCACTGTTGCGGCGTGCAACCCGATCCCAATATATAACAACGCTGTTACGCCGTGCAACCCGATCCATATCATTTATCACTGTTGCGGCATGCAACCCGATCCACATATAATATTGTTGTGGCGTGCACCCAACCAAAATATATCATTGTTGCAGCGTGCAACCCGATCCACATATAATATTGGTGCGGCGTGAAACCCGATCCAAATATATAATATTCATGCGGCGTGCAACCGGATCCACATATACAATCAACAATAATAATAACAAGAGTCCCGGCAAGGGATCAATAAAGAACTACACTATCCCGGCAAGGGAATCGAGAGTATAAGTAACCACGTCCCGGCAAGGGAGAAACAACTATAACCAAACTTGTTCCAACATCTAACTACCTTAGCTAACACCAATACTCAGTCATAAGTAATTTCCACGAGAATAACCATAATCCTTGCTCAATACAGGGAATCATCAACTTAAGCATCCGTAGTATTATTTAAGAACACAATAAATTTCAATTCAAGACTCACGGTCATGCTCGACACCAACATATAGATACTTGTCACCATGCCTATACGTCCTTTTCAACAAGAAACAAGTAGCAAATAGGACACAACACCTAATCCCTCAAGTTAAGGTTAGACTAAACACTTACCTCGATACCACGAACACAATTTACGCCTCAACTATCGCTTAACCCCTTGATTCCACCACCAATTCGCTCGTATCTAGCCACAAGTTACTTAATTATATCAATAAACGCTAAATGAATCAATTCCAATGCATGAAAATGAGTTTTCCAAAGATTTACCTAATAAGTCAAAAATCTCCCCCGGGCCCACATGATCAAAACCTGAAGTTCGAACCAAAACCCAAGTACCCATTGCCATACGAACCCAAATATATAATTTGTTTTGAAATCGGACCTCAAATCGAGGTCCAAATCCCCATTTGTTGAAAAACCTAGGTTCTACCTAAAACACCCAATTTCCCCCATGAAAATCATTGATTTTTGAGTTGAAATCATGTTAAAAGATGTTAATGATTGAAGAAACGCGTTAAAATTGACTTACAATCGATTTGGAAGAAGAGTTGTTCTTGAAAAATCACCCTAGGGAGTTTATGTTTTGAAAAGATGTGAAAAAAGGTTGATTTTCGGCTAAGTATAAAAATTGCAGGTTGCAAGTATGGGAATTGCGAACCCCAACCTCTAATATGTGTGCATTTGCGACAGTCTAGTTTTAATCACAATTCATTTCCGAATCTCATAGATAATTTCAGAAAATAATTTTCTTTAAAAATTCATTTTTCGAGTTGGGGACCTCGAAATTCGATTCCGTGCATATGCCCAAGTCCCACATTTTCCTAGGGACCCTCCGGTACCGTCAAATCACGGGTCTGGGTCTGTTTACCCAAAATGTTGACCGAAGTCAACTTAATTCATTTTATAGTTAAAATATATCATTTTGTTCACAGATTTTCACATATTGGCTTTCTGGATACGCGCTCGGACTGCGCATGCAAATCGAGGTAAGACTGAAAGAGGTTTTTAAGGCCTCGGAATGCAGAATTCATTTTAAAAACAAATGATGACCTTTTGGGTCATCACATTCTCCACCTCTAAAACAACCGTCGTCGTCGAACGGACATAAGAAAGAAGTACCTGAGTTGGGAAAAAGATGGGGATAACGGCTCCGCATATCAGACTCGGACTCCCAGGTTGATGCCTCAGCAAGGTGACCTCTTCATTGAACACGAACAGAAGGAAAACTCTTCGATCTCAACTGACGAACCTGCCGATCTAGAATAGCTACCGGTTCCTCCTTATAAGACAAGTCCTTGTCCAACTGGACAGTGCTGAAATCTAACACGTGGGATGATCGCCGTGATATTTTCGAAGCATGGATACATGAAACACTGGATGCACGGCTGATAAGCTCGGCGACAATGCAAGTCTATAAGCTACCTCTCCCACTCGATTAAGAATCTCAAACGGGCCAATGAACCTAAGGCTAAGCTTTCCCTTCTTCCTAAATCTCATCACGCCTTTCACAGGCGACACTCGAAGCAATATCCGCTCACCGACCATGAAAGCTAAATCTCAAACCTTGCGGTCGGCGTAGCTCTTTTGCCTAGACTGAGCTGTACGAAGCCTATCCTGAATAATTCTGACCTTGTCCAAGGCATCCTATACTAGATCTGTACCCAACAACTGAGCCTCTCCTGGCTCAAACCATCCAACCGGCGACCGGCACTGCCTACCATATCAAGCCTCATAAAGAGCCATCTGGATACTCGACTGGTAGTTGTTGTTGTAGGCAAACTCTGCTAAAGGCAAAAACTAATCCCACAAGCCTCCGAAGTCAATGACACAAGCTTGGAGCATATCCTCCAAAATCTGAATTGTCCGCTCAGACTACCTGTCCATCTGAGGATGAAACGTTGTGCTCAACTCAACCCGTGTGCCCAACTCTTACTGAACTGCTCTCCAGAAATGTGAGGTAAACTACGTACCTTAGTCCGAAATGATAGACACGGGCACACCATGAAGGCGAACAATCTTTCGTATATAGATCTCAGCTAACCTCTCAGAATAATAGGAGACTGCCACAGGAATGAAATGCGCTGACTTGGTTAGCCTATCAACAATAACCCACACTACATCGAACTTCCTTTGAGTCTGTGGGAGTCCAACAATGAAGTCCACAGTGATATGCTCCCACTTCCACTCAAGAATCTCAATCCTCTGAAATGAACCGTCGGGCCTCTAATGCTCATACTTAACCTGCTGACAATTCAAACACCGAGCCACATATGCAATGATATCCTTCTTCATTCTTCTCTACCCATAATGTTGCCGTAAATCCTTATACATCTTCGCGACGCCCCGATGAATAGAGTACCGGGAGCTATGGGCCTCCTCTAAAATCAACTCTTCGAGTCAATCTATATTAGGCACACAAACTTGACCCTGCAATCTCAAAACTCCATCATCACCTAAGGTAACCTACATGGCACCTCCGTGCTGCACCGTGTCTCTAAGGACACACAAATGGGGATCATCATACTGCCGATCATGGATACGCTCCAATAAAGAAGCACGAGCGACCGTGCAAGCTAACACACGACTAGGCTCAGAAACATCCAACCTCATGAACTGATTGGCCAAAGCCTGAACATCCAAAGCAAGCGGCCTCTCACCGACCGGAATATAAGCAAGACTAGCCATACAGGCTGACTTCCTACTCAAAGCATCGTCCACCACATTGGCTTTTCCCGAATGATATAAGATGGTGATATCATAGTCATTTAACAGCTCCAACCACCTTTTCTGCATCAAATTCAACTCCTTCTGCTTGAACAAGTACTGCAAACTCTTGTGATCCATGAACACCTCACATGCCACGCCATACAGATAATGCCTCCAAATCTTCAATGCGTGAACAATGGCTGCTAACTCCAAATCATGAACCGGATAATTCTTCTCATGAATCTTCAACTGCAGCAAGCATAAGTAATGACCTTGCCATCCTACATCAACACCACACCAAGCCCAATACGAGATGCATCACAATAAACTATATATGTCCCTGAACTATGGGCAAAACCAACACCGGTGCCATAGTTAGAGTTGTCTTAAGCTTCTGAAAGCTCTCCTCGCAATCATCCGACCATCTGAACTGAGCACTCTTCTGGGTCAACCTGATTATCAGGGTTGCGATAGATGAAAACCCCTCCACAAACCGACAATAGTAGTCTGCCAATCCTAAGAAACTTTGGATCTCTGTAGCTCATGCTGGTCTAGGCCAGTACTTGACTGCCTCAATCTTCTTCGGATCAACCTGAATACCCTCTACTGATACAACATGACCCAAGAATGCAACTGAACTCAACCAGAACTCACACTTCGAAAACTTAGCATACAACTGACTATCCCTCAAGGTCTGAAGAACCACTCTAAGATGTTGCTCGTTCTCCTCCCGGTTGCGGGAATATATCAAAATATCATCAATGAAGACTATCACGAACGAATCCAAGTAAGGCCTGAACACTCGGTTCATCAAATACATTAAAGCTGTTGGGGCATTTGTCAACCCGAATGACATCACCAAGAACTCATAATGCCCATACCGTGTGCGGAAAGATGTATTAGGGACATCGGATGCCCTAATCCTAAACTAATGGTAGCCAGATCTCAAGTCAGTCTTCAAAAATACCTTGGCACCCTGAAGTTGATCAAACAAATCATCAATCCTCAGTAATGGATATTTATTCTTGATTGTAACCTTGTTCAACTTCCAGTAATCAATACACATTCTCATCGTTCCGTCCTTCTTCTTAACAAACAACACCGGCGGACCCCAAGGCAAAACACTCGGTCTAATGAAACCCTTCTCAAGCAAGTCTTGCAACTGCTCCTTCAACTCTTTCAACTCAGACGGGTCCATACGATACAGCAGGATAGAAATGGGCTGAGTGCCCGGAGCCAGATCAATACAAAAGTTAATATCCCTATCGAGTGGCATACCCAGCAGGTCTGAACGAAATACCTTAGGGAACTCACGAACCACGAGCATAGAATCAATGGAAGGAATCTCAGCACTACAATCACGAACATAGGCCAAATAGGCCAAACACCCCTTCTCGTCCATTTGCCTAGCCTTCATATACGAGATAACACTGCGGGTAGAATGACCAGGAGTGCCTCTCTACTCTAAATAAGGTAAACCCGGCAAGTCTAAGGTCACAGTCTTGGCATGACAGTCTAAGATAGCGTGGTAAGGTGATAACCAGTCCATCCCCAATATGACATCGAAATCAACCATGTCCAGAAGAAACAAATCTAAACGAGTCTCAAGACACTCAATCACAACTATACAAGAGTGAATGGAATCGATCTCCCATAATAGAATCACCCACCGGTGACACATAAACAGGAGCACTCAAAGAATCAATAGGCATGACCAGATACGATGCAAAATAAGATGACACATAGGAGTAAGAGACCCTAGATCTAATAAAACTGAAGCATCTCTGCCACAAACCATAACAGTACTTGTGATAACTGCATCGGAAACCTTAGCCTCAAGCCTGGTTAGAAGAGCATAACATCGGGGCTGGGCCCCACCACCCTGGACTACATCTCTGGGAAGGCTTGTAGTTGGCTGGCCTCTACCTCTAGCGGTCTGAGATCTACCTCTAACACCTCTACCCCCACCCCTAGCTGGCTGGGCAAGCTATGTAACACTCGGTGCCTGAACCATGGCACGGAAACCCTAATGCTGAGAGCTACTCGGTGCTCGAGGGCAAAACCAAGCAATGTGACCCATATCACAACAAGTGTAACAAGCCCTCGGCTGCTGAGACTGCTGGCCCTAACGACCTGAATGACCACCCCGAAAACTCTGACGCGACGGTGCACTGATAAGAGCTTGTGGTGCACTGATAGGACTAGTGATCAGAATACTGCATTTGAGGACTACGGCCACCTGAAGCACCATGAGAAACCTGAAGTGCTGGCTGAAAAGGCCTAGAAGGATGGCCTCTTCCATACCAATCCCCACCTCCAGATGAGGTACCACTGAATCGGCCTGAATGACGAGGCCTCTTGTCAGACCCCTGACCACCTCCCTGCGACAGAACAATCTCAACTATCCTGGACACATTGGATACCTCTTGGAAAGAAATCTCATTCCTAGTCTCCCTAGACATATGAAGACAAATCGGCTGAATAAGTCCCTCAATGAACCTCCTCACCCTCTCTCTCTCGGTGGAAAGTATGATAAGAGCATGACGAGCCAAGTCGATAAATCTAGTCTCATACTGGGTAACAGTCATAGAACCCTGCTGGAGACGCTCAAACTGCCTCCGATAGGCCTCTCTCTGAGTAATGGGGAGAAACTTCTCTAGAAATAGCTGAGTAAACTACTCCCAAGTCAAAGATGGCGATCCGGCTAGTCTAGCAAAACAATAATATGTCCACCAAGTCTTGGCGGATCCAAACAAGCAAAAAGTGGCAAAATCGACCCCATTGGTCTCAACTATCCCTATGTTCCTAAGAATCTCACGATAGCTGTCTATAAAATCCTGGGGATCCTCAGAAGATGCATAGTTGAAAGTAGTAGTGAAGAGCTTGGTGAACTTGTCCAATCTCTACAAAGTATCGGCAAACATAACTGCTCCATCACTGGTCTGTGCTGTTGCTCGGCTGATAAAGCGGTATGTGACCTTGCCATTCGCAAAAGGACAAGAGTAGAGGTTTCAATTTAGCATTGAGAGAACAAAATCGCACGATAGGAAAGAATAGATGTGAAGTTTTTCCTAACTCTATAGCCTTTGGGGGATAAATACAGATGTCTCCGTACTGATCCCTCAGACTATACTAAGCTGGTTTGTGAATTGTGAGACCCATGTAACCTAGAGCTGTGATACCAAATTGTCATGATCCGGATTTTCCACCCTCGGGAGTCGTGATGGTGCCTACTAATGTGAGCTAGGCAAGTCAATTATTGAACAGATTACCTTTATCCATTTTTATACCTTTTAGCATTTATAAAGCAATAATGTGAAAAACAGCGGAAATTTCATTAAGCAAAAGAAATGTAGTAAAATATCTGGAATATGAATATAATACAACTGTTTAAGCCCTAATCACCCAGAACTGATGTCACAGTACCATAGACGATCTAAGAGTGCTAAATACAAAGTCTGAAAATAAAAGATACATTATTTCTAAATCAAAGAAATGAAATAGGAAATAAAAGATAGAGAAGACGCTAGGGCCTGCAGACGCTTGCAGTTCTAGCTTGGATCTCCGCGTGGACTAAAGGTAGCCACCCAAATGCTATGGTCCAAGAGTTGCTCCGGGATCTGCACATAGTGTAGAGCGTAGTATCAGCACAAATGACCCCATGTGCTGGTAAGTGTCTAGCCTAACCTCGGCGAAGTAGTAAGGAGGCTAGGACCAGACTACCAAATAAACCTGTGCAGTTACATAATATACAACAGAAAATAAAACAGGAATAAACAAGTAAAGATGGGGGGGGGTACATGCTGCAAGGGTATATCAATATCAGCAGTAAATCAAGAGTAACGACATAAGGAAAGCTTAGAATTTACAACAAAACAACAAGAAACTTGTATCCAATCTATAAACACTTTGTATCAACAATTGTTGGGCGCGCAGCCCAATCCCAATATATAACAACACTGTTGCGGCGTGCAACCCGATTCACATATAATATTGTTGCGGCGTGTAACCCAACCCAAATATATCATTGTTTCGGCGTGCAACCTGATCCACATATAATATTGTTGCGGCGTGCAACCCGATCAAAATATATATCATTGTTGCGGCGTGCAACCCGATCCATATATACAATCCGCAACAATAATAACAAGAGTCCCGGCAAGGGATCAATAATGAACTACACTATCCCGGCAAGGGAATCGACAATATAAGTAACTACGTCCCGGCAAGAGAGAAACATCTATAACCAAACTTGTTCCGACATCTAACTACCTCAGCTAACACCAATACTCAGTCACAAGTAATTTCCACGATAATAACCATAATCCTTGCTCAATACAAGGAATTATCAACTTAAGCATCTGTAGTATTATTTAAGAACACAATAAATTTCAATTCAAGACTCACGGTCATGCTCGACACCAACGTATAGATACTCGTCACCATGCCTAAACGTCGTTCTCAACAAGAAACAAGTAGCAAATAGGACACAACTCCTAATCCCTCAAGATAAGGTTAGACCAAACACATACCTTGATGCCAAAAACACAATTCACGCCTCAACTATTGCTTTACCCCTTGATTCCACCACCAATTCGCTCGTATCTAGCCACAAGATACTTAATTACATCAATAAACGCTAAATGAATCAACTCCAATGCATGAAATGAGTTTCCAACATTTTACCCAAAAAGTCAAAAATCGCCCCCGGGCCTACATGATCAAAACCTGAGGTTCAAACAAAATCCCGAGTACACATTTCCCCACGAACCCATATATATAATTTGTTTTGAAATCGGACCTCAAATCGAGGTCCAAATCCCCAATTTTTGAAAATCCTTGGTTCTACCCAAAACACCCAATTTCCCCATGAAAATCATTGATTTTTGAGTTGAAATCATGTTAAAAGATGTTAATGATTGAAGAAAACGAGTTAAAATTGACTTACAATCTATTTGGAAGAAGAGTTGTTTTTGAAAAATCGCCCTAGGGAGTTTATGTTTTAAAAAGATGTGAAAAATGGTTGATTTTCGGCTAAGTATAAATATTGAAGTTTGCAGGTATGGGAATTGCGAACAGGGTTCGCAATTCTCTGCTATGTTCGCATTTGCGAAAGCAGTGTCGCATTTGCGAAGTCGTATTTGCGACTGAGGTCTCGCATTTGCGACTATGGGGGATTCCAAGCAGGTGTCGCATTTGCGACTGACAGTTCACATTTGCAAAGAAGGCAGCCCAGGCCACCTTTCGCATTTGCTATATGTTGCTCGCATTTGCGAGACAGGCTTTGCAAATGCGAAGCCTACAGGCCTGAAGCATACCAGCAATTCACTAAGTTAAAATTTCACTCTGTGGCCTATCCAAAACACACTCGAGCCCTTGGGGACTCCAAACCAATCATGCACACCAATCTAATAATATCATACGTACTTGCTCGTGCAATCAAATCACTAAAATAACATCAACAACTATGAATTTAGCATCAAAATCATGAAATTTCTCAAGAACCTCAGATTTCCCATTTTTCTCAAAAACTACCCGATTCACGTTATTTCAAGTTCGTTTCTTATCGAATTTCACAGCTCATCTTAAATCACTTATAAGACTTGTACCTGGCGCCGTAACCAAAATACGGGCCCAATACCATCAAGTTTTAATCACAATTCATTTCCAAATCTCATAGATAATTTCAGAAAACAATTTTCTTTAAAAATTTATTTTTCGGGCTTGGGACCTCGGAATTCGATTCCGGGCATACGCCCAAGTCCCATATTTTCCTACTGATCCTCCAGGACCAAAAAATCAGGGGTCTGGGTCCATTTACCCAAAATGTTGACTGGAGTCAACTTAATTCATTTTATAGTCAAAATATATCATTTTTTCACAGATTTTCACATATTGGCTTTCCAGCTACACGCCCGACTGCACACACAAATCAAGGTGAGACCGAAAGAGATTTTTAAGGCCTCAGAATGCAGAATTAATTTTAAAAACAGGAGAGAGGGAGAAGAGCAGGGCTGCAAACACCGGGTAGCTACCTTGCTAACTCCGCTAACTCTGCCACTGAACAATCAACACCCGCTATAGGGTTCAGAAATACCTGGATCTTCACACAAGTGCAGGGAGTAATGTAAGTACGCCAACTCAGTAAGTAACAAAAGTAAATGAAAGCTTAGCAGTAAGAAAACACATAAAACACAGCACAATGCTACAGAAGATGCAGTACATTTCCAAAATAGTATAGAAATCATTTTCTTCATAAATCAAGCTCAATTTCAGTAAAACCCTTTTAAAATAACTTTCAATAGTTTCGAAGGAGTGATAAAAATAGTGAGGCAGAAAAGCGATCGAAACATAAATAGCCCCTCCGGCAAAATATGTACCATAAACCGCCCATCGGGCATAATATCAACAAAACCAGCCCTTCGGGCTACCTCACAATCACTCTTAATCAACCCCTCGGGCATAACATGAATCAAGAACCGCCCCTAAACATCAATTAAGAATAGCCCCTACGGCATCAATATGAAATAACAACTGCCCCTTGGACTACAACGTATCACTCAAACTAGGTACCCGTGCTCACTAGGGGTATACAGACTACAGGAGGGGCACATTACGACCCAAGCACAATAACAAGCCATCTCATGGCATAATCGAATAGGCACTCGACCTTATAACAATCCACCTTGTGGCATAACAAATCAGGCCCTCGGCCTCAAAATCATGAATCAGTACCACACTGCTGCGGTGGGCAGCCCGATCCCATAATATCCTCATAACATAGGCCCTCGGCCTCACTCAGTCAAAAATATCTCAAGCCACCCAGGCAACAGTAAAACATGATGCTTAGCCCAAAATATCATTTGAAATATCAAAATACAGTAAATATGGTTGAGTTATGAAAGTAGTAGAATACATCATGACTGAGTACAAATATGAAGTCAAAACAGTGAGGCATAGTAGTAAAAATCCCTTAAGGGTCCAAAACAGTTGGCACGTGGCCCAAATATGGCATTCAGCCCAAGTCATGATAATAATTTCCCCAACACAATAATAGCAAACAGTTTTCAATCAAATACGCGACTTAATAGTCGTACGGGGTGAACTAAATCACAATCCCCAATGGTACACAACCCCACCCTCATCATCTAGCGTGTGTGTCACCTCAAAGTAGCATGATGATGTGAAATCCGGGGTTTCATACCGTCAGGACAAATATTTACAATCATTACTTACCTCAATCCGGTCCCAACTCTAGCCCACAATGCTTTTGCCCCTCGACTCGGCCTCCAGATGCTCCAAATCTAACCAAAAGCAGATTTATACAATCAAAATATGCTAAAGGAACAAAGCCCACTCGAAAATATCCAATTTACCTCAAGTCCCTAGATTAAGGTCTCCAATTTTCAAGCCCTAAATCCCCAATTTTACCACTGATTTTCCATAGATTTCAAGCTTACAATGTTAAAATTCATCATAGAAACATGTTTAGGGTCCAAAAATCTTACCTCTAAGAAATCCTCTTGAATTCCCTCTTTAATTTGCTCTCCAAAGCTTTCTCCCGAATGAAATATGGTGAAAAATCACACAAAATCGCAAAGAACCAACTATATAGATTCGGCCCAGCTGAACTGCTTCTACAGTACAAAATCTCGCACCTGGAGTCCCAGGTGCGCTTTTGTGCAAATCTCTTAAGTGTCCCAGACTGCACTTGTGATCAACTCCCGCACTTGCGCTATCGCAGGTGCTCTCAATCTTCCGCATCTGCGGTTCCAGTGCTTCTTGCCCATTTCTGCATCTGCAACCCTCGTTGTTCTTCTGCAGGCCCGCACCTGCGGTCACCAAGCTGCAAGTGTGATTATGGCATACTTCAGCAGCTTCGGCTGCAACTCCTCAACTCCAACTTTCCGTCAACCATCCGAAATCACCCTGAGGCCCCCGGGACCCCAACCAAGAGCGCGAATAAGTCATATACCACTATCTACACTTATATCAGTCTCCGAAACACCTAAAACAACATCGAATCAACCAAATGATATCGGATTCAAGCCTAAGATTTCAAAAACATCCGAATTCCGCATTTGATCAAAATGCCTATCAAACCTCGTTCGAATTACCTGAAATTTTGCACACGCGTCACAAATGAACAACGGACCTACTCCAACTTCTAAAACTTCGTTCTGACCCTATATCAAAATCTCACCTATCAACCAGAAAATGCCAAAATTCCAATTTTGTCAATTCAAGCCTAAATCTACTCCGAACCTCCAAAACACATTCCGATCACGCTCCTAAGTCCCAAATTACCTAACGGAGTTAACCAAATTATAAAAATTCCAATCCCCATATACCAATAAGTCAAAACTTGGTCAAATCTTTCAAATTTTAAGCTTCAAACTGAGAACTGTTCTTCCACATTCATTCCTATTTTCCTAAAAACCAAAACCGATGATTTTCATAAGTCATAATACATCACACGGGTCTAGTCATGCCCAAGAAATGGCGAGCAAAATGCAAAAGCTCAAAATTACCGGTCGGGTCGTTACATCATCCCCCACTTAAACATACGTTAGTCCTCGAACGTACCCAGAGTTATTCTAAAAGCCAACCAATAACTGAATAACTTTACCATGCATATACCCAGGGGTGATCCGACGTCACCCTATCTCATATAGGTCCGATAACGCAATGTAACTAAAATTCTGCAATCCAACCTACCTCATAAACCTTAGAACCATATTTCCACTTCTGAAATCATCTACAAGATTAGAATCTCACATTTATACTCTAAATAAGCCCGAACAAGATGTAAAAAACCATACCTGCAACCTCAGATGCAATTACATGATATATCACATAACTCAAACACTCATAGAGATAACTTCTAATCACAGTAGTTGCTCAAAACAACCGATAATCGATAATAAGCCTCTTATCCAATAAAGCTTCATTCCAACACTCTCGTATATTCCCAATGATAAATGAAGTACATAGAAAGTCATAACCATTCCTCAGATCAACCATTCGTGAAGCCACCTTTCCTTTTGCAGGGACCATAGCAAATTTCTAAGCTGAACATCGATATTATCCTCCCAACACGCCGAAACTGAATCCGTTTGTATTCAATCTAGATCCCAGCGATCTCATTTAATCCAACACAACTACTCTAGTGACATGACACATCAACACAATCTAAAACCACAACTCGTGCAATCCGCGCACCAATAAGCAACAATCCGAACATACTCAAATCATGAAAATGACTCAAACGAGAGAGTTGTACCGTAATCTCACCAGTACCACCACATACAATGCTAAGAACTCGTCACACATCGTAGGACCAGAACACATCAATCTAACCCGAAGGATAATACCTCCACATAACTTCGCTGAAATGCGTAACCCTATCCAAACACTGGTTCACATGAAACACCTCAAGTCACTATGCTCAAAGTCGACAACCACGTGCAATTTGATGTCTTGAACCAAAGCAAATCATCATAACCACGGCAAAGCAATTGACATAACATTACACAACCCGTAAGGGCACAACCGATATGCCATCCGCCGAGTAATACTCAATACTCTTCCCGTAAGGGTATTTTATTGTTAGCCCATAGTAAGTGTCGATGTCGACCCCTCGTCACTACTTGTTCGAAGTTAGACTAGATACTTACTAGGTATATTTTATTTATTTACTCATGCTACACTTTTGCACTAACCGTGAAGGATCTAAGGCAGGTGCATCTGGCAGTCATACCGGCGCGTACCCCCGTTACCCCGAGGCCTAGTGGTGAGCGGCTTCCTGAGCCGTTCCGCAGCACCTATAATCTCTCTTTTATATTTATTTTCTATCTACTTAGTTCAAATAGTAGTTATAGTTTTTATATTCTACTAGTTGCTCATATACTTATGACACCAGGTCATGGCACGCTCACTAGTAGACTTTATGGTTTTGGAATATTTGTCACTATCTTTGCCCACTCAGTTGCCTTCCTTTTATCTTATTAAATTTTCTACTCCATAATTTCTTAATAGATGGGATTTACTTATAGCAATCACAGGGTCAGTTCTGCGTTGGTTTGCCTAGCGGCGGCATTGGGTGCCATCACGGCCTATAGGTAAAATTGTGTCATGACACCCCCCTCTGCGGGAAGACCAATAACTGCAATAGTGCCAATGAGAAAGCAATTATCACGACCCAAACCGATGGGCCGCGACGGGAACCCGGTCCCTTACTCTACCGAGTACCAACGTAACGTATCTTTCATATTATTCTATCATAGGTAAATGAACCGGAGCAAATCCTGAGGGAATACAAACTTATACATATGAAGTACGGGTCTATAAGACAAAAATAGCCACTTGTGTACTGAACATGGGCCGACAAAGCCATACAACCTTTTACGTACATGACCTCTGTCTTCAAGACTCTATGAATACATAATTTTTATAAAGGTCATCCCGCCATACAAAACAATACTCGTCTAAATCATACTAACCAATCAAGCAACTCCGAAGAAAATTGAGAGTACCAACATCTTCCGCTGAGCTGATGGCCTACTTAGAGGGCTCTCGACCTGTGTATCAGGACCTGCGGACATGAAACGTAGTATCCCCAGGCAAAAAGGGATGTCAGTACAAATAATGTACCGAGTATGTAAGGCACATAAATAAGTACATAACAGACATGGATGAAACATAGAGTAAATTACTCAACCTGTAAGTCTGGATAACTCTATAAATCGTGAAATACTTATAGTGTCATGCATATGCGTATGAATGTCATGCCGTGCATAGGTACATGTGTTCATAACATCATCAAGCCTATGATGGCATCCCATCATATCATCTCGGCCATTATGGGCAAGTCATGAATGTATACCAGCTGATCAGGTGGTGGTGCGTATATAACGGCGTAACCTTTTCCCATATCCCATATACATATAGATATATAAATATATACACGTATATAACATGATCTGGTCCTGGGTCAATGTATATGAATGCAATACATGAAAAGTACGTCAATAAAATCTCTTGGAGTGTCATAAGACCATTATTCCTTTGAATAGTATCATGAATTAAACTTTTTCAACTTACGTATTTTTCTGAGACCCATGAACAAATGGTAGAATAATATGACATATGGGGAATCAAGAACATAAACATATTTAATATTTCTATGAATAGAGTCATGTATGGAAATTGTGCATTTGCACGTTTCGTTTATGTCGTATGGGTCATGCCAAAAGAAAGAAGGGATAACCGTAACATACCTGAATCGATTATCTTTTGCGAAAACACGTAACGGTGGGTCGAAGTAGGGAAACATCTGTATGATATTCTTGAGAAAGATTGTACCGGGCTTTCTTTGAATTAGCATTTCATGTTTGGACATTGTACTATTTTAGAGAATTTCACGTTTTGGACATTGTATTATTTAAGAGAATTTCACGTTTTGGACATTGTAGTATTTAAGAGAGCTTTCACGTTATGGACATTGTAGTATTTAAGAGAGCTTTCACGTTTTGGACCATTGGTTATCTTTTTCTAGTGGTATTGAATATATTAAAGTGAAATATTGTAGCTTTTTGCCACCTAATTATAAAACTAGTAAGAGTCATTTTCTTACTATTGTGGCATTTTTCCACCTAATCATAAAACTAGTAAGAGTCATTCTCTTACTATTGTGGCTTTTTGCCACGTTTTGGAAATAATTCTCAATTATGCAGAGAATTGGTTAATTACCGGGTAACGGGACATTACCTAATAAATTGGGGATATATTAGATAAGATTAACCCCTACTCACTTTTCACATACCTTATACACCTTACTATCATGGTCATGTGGTACCTTTTATGTCACTAGTCAATAAATACAGGGTATTTTAGCTCGAACAATATTTTATCCCAAAATGCTAAATTTTGACGAAAATTCATTTCTTTGACTTGCTTCCCCTTTCACCTTCACGAATTTACTCATAACTTGTGAAATAGCATAATCCTTATAATCTCCAATTAATAGTTTACTTGGACTGATGTCAATTACCTTATGACAAATTCAACGTACAATACTACAGGGTGCGACATCATCGTAATTTGGTATTGCGAAGCATAACATCATCGTAATATAATACTGCAGGACGTAATATCGACGTAATATTGTGGGGCATAACATCATTCCCCCTTTGCAACATTCATCCTCGAATGTTGGCTGATGCACTTATCATTTTCATAACCCATAGCTTTTGTGAATACTTTAATATTTTCCTTTTCATTTAGGCATATGTTATTTGAATAAATCCAAAGGTCGGGGCATTCCCCCCTTTAGGTCTCTTTCCTATACCATGACTTGTGATCGACTTCCTTCTGATATCGTAACTGTTGCTACCTCCTATCATGCAGCCTCTACGATACTGACCTTGTAATTGTGCCTATGCGACTTTTCTCTCCTTTTCCTTCAAGTTTTAGCGAATCTCTAGGCCTTACTTTGTAAACATATACAAGGCTTAATAAGATGCCTCTTTTGGAATCTGTAGGTGTACTGAAGTTCTTCGCTCGGTACTTTGTAGAACTTGCGAATATTGCTACATCTTATTTCATAAACCATGTTATCTATCTACATGATTTTTGTTGCATCCAGGTAGGTCATACTATACCATAACTCTTACTTTGATTTATCGCTAGGGAGGTCTGCTACCAAATTCCATCTCACTCTTGTTGCTTATCCCATATATATACTACCCAGTCCTTTAATGCCCCGTACTACTGCTCATCTTAAAACTAACGACCTAATCTCAGCTCATACTTTGTGACTTTTGTCCACCCATTATGATTTGCCTCAATATTGATATATGATATACCACTAATAACTTGAAACTTCTTACGTAATACCTTGCCACTAGGGCTTACTTTGCATCGAGGAATATTTGAAGTGATTTCTATAATCGTAATTCATAGTATTCTAATCTCGTGCCATTTGTGAAATATTTTCTCCTTCCACCTTTTTTTTCTTCAAATCACTATTCAATAGAAGGCCCAAACGTCGTCCTTTATCTATTGCAATCACACATTTATTTTATTACCAGGGCAGCATTCCATCTCTTCTAAATGCTACTAGCCTTAGACTCCTTTGAGTTTATTTAGGCCGTCGGCTCTTATTGTTTTCATAGGCTTAATCTTGAGGACTTATCCATTTTTGTCATCTTCTCAAATACCTTCTTCTTATCCTTACTCTTGTCTTTCTAAAACCTTGTTGTTCTATCATACTTTAGCTTGCGATCAATTACCTTATGCTTTTCTGAACATCACTCAAGACATCACATCACTTTTAACTCTTCTTTTACTCTCTTATTAGACCCGTTCGGTACTTAGAAACCATAGGCTGGAAGGTATGCCACTGACGATGCTGCTATCATTCCTAGGTACTAGATCCCCAGGCTTCTAGACTTCTATCAGAAGTAGGGACTATTCATAACCTTTTGCATTTGAGTATATCGTACGTTGTTCACCTTTATCTTAGTTACCTTAAAATCTTACATCACATCTTCTATCTCTTTAATAACCTCCCTTTCACATAGGTATGATTCACACCGCAACTTGAAGCTTTATTATAACACTACAATCCGGTAGGAGCTTCATACTGGCTTCTTATGAGGCTGCTACTTTTTTTTAACCGGCTCTATCATAGAGTCGTTATAAACTATGGTTGTTGTACTATCTCTCTCATACCTCTAATTTTAAGGGAGATCCTGCAATGTTCTCGATCATGATGTTTCTATTTTTCTGGGTCCAATAATCAAACTTCTGATTTACTTGGATGGTGTAACTCTTTAGTTTCCTCCTTCTTTTGATCGGCCTTTATGTCAGCTTAAGCTATCTTCCGATCTGTGGTTCCTACTATTATTTATTCTATTTAGCCTTTCCTAGGCACTGAGGAATATGCATGATATAATCATTTAACAATTTAATTTTTCGTTTATGACCGGGGCTAAATTCTTTCTTTTAACGTATACCAGAATCTTCTACGGCTGTATATGCTACATGTATAAAACTCCAAACCCTTAAGTGCGTTCATAACGTAACCAACTCTGGATCATTGATCGAATAATTTCATTCATTTTGTTTTTAGCTTTCTTTCAACGTAAGCTATTACTTTTCCTTGTCTTTCTGCCCCCATGTTGTGTCCATACTTAGCTCATCTTAGTGCCCACACATGCCAAAGTTTTCGTGCAACTCCTATGATCTCGAATATTACTTTTAATTTTACTTCCCGTTCATTAACCACGGTAGGTGCCACTTTCCTTTGGAGTGCTTACAATGTTGTTTTGAGACTGTTGTTACATGACCATTTCCTCTTTAGCTCGTCGTGCTTAAGTTGAAGCCTTCTTCCTTGTTTCATCAGCTAGTCTTTCGTTGTAGTACTTAGGGAGAACCCTTGACCCTCGTAAAGTTGTGAGCTTATTATGGACCTTTTGATGTCCTTCCTTGCCTATAATTATTCGTAGTTGCTTACCTCCGTGCCATTGTGCTTGTAGGGTTTTTTCTGAACTGACATTTTGACTACCTTCCCAGTGGCACTTTCTTTTATCCCTGTAACACCCATACAGTATTTTTAACTACCCCGACTCCTATTTGAATATATTTCGAGTATTATAATGACATTACTATGAGGCTGAATTCTACATGTTGAGGTTTACTATATTTATCTTGCATGATCTGCTGATTTGTCTGTAACTTCTTATCTAGTCATGACTAAGCTCTTCTTGAATCAACTACTAATTACTCGTCGACCCATTCTCATATCCATATTCTGCGTAATCTTTCTTGGGTTATTTCCTTCCAAAATCAATGACACAAGCACGCAACATGTCCTCAAATATCTGAATAATGCACTAGGAATGCCCGTCCATCTGAGGGTGAAAATCTTTGCTCAACTCAACCTGAGTACCCAACTCTCTTTGCACGGGTCTCCAAAACTGCAAAGTAAACTGAGTACCTCTATCCGAAATAATGGAAACCGGGACACAATGCAAACGAACAATCTCTCGGATATAGATCCTTGCCAACTGCTCTGAAGAATAGGCAGTACACATAGGAATGAAGTGCACATAATTGGTCAGCCGATCCATAATTACCCAAATAGCATCGAACTTCTTCAAAGTCCGTGGGAGTCCAACTCCAAAATCCATAGTGATCCGATCCCACTTCCACTCTGGAATATCCATCTGCTGAAGCAAGCCACCTGGTCTCTGATACTCATACTTCACCTGCTGACAATTGAGACACCGAGCTACGAATCCCACAATGTCCTTCTTCATTCTCCGCCACCAATAATGCTATCTCAGATCCTGATACATCTTCACGGCACCAAGATGGATGGAATACCACGAGCTATGGGCCTCCTCTAGAATCAACTCTCGAAGCTCATCCACATTGGGCACACATATCCAGCCCTGGATCCTCAACACCCCATCATCACCAATAATCACATCTCTGGCATCGTCGTGCTGAACTCTGTCATTAAGGACAAGCAAATGAGGATCATCATGCTGGCGCTCTATGATGCGATCAAATAAGGAAGACCGAGAGATCACACAAGCCAATACCCGACTGGGCTCCAAAATATCTAACCTCACAAACCGATTGGCCAAGGCCTGAACATCAACTGCAATAGGTCCCTCCCCAACAGGAATAAATGCAAGACTGCCCATATTCACCACCTTTCGGCTCAAAGCATCGTCCACCACATTGGCCTTCCCCGGATGGTATAAGATAGTAATATCTTAATCCTTTAGTAGCTCCAACCATCTCCGCTACCTCAAATTGAGATCCTTCTATTTTAATAAGTTCTGGAGGCTACGATGATCAATAAACACCTCACAAGACACACCATACAAATAATGCCTCCAAATCTTCAATACGTGGACAATGGCAGCCAACTCCAAATCATGAATAAGATAGTTTTTCTCATGGGGCTTCAACTGACGAGAAGCATAAGCAATAACTCGACCCTCCTGCATCAACACACACACAATACCAACTCTCGAAACATCACAATACACTGTATATGAACCTGAAGCTGATGGCAAAACTAACACTAGGGTTGTGGTCAAGGCAGTCTTGAGCTTCTGAAATCTCTCCTCACACTCATCTGACCACACAGAAGGAGCATCCTTTTGAGTCAACTTGGTCAAGGGTGATTCTATAGATGAAAACCCCTACATAAACCGATAGTAATAACCCGCCAAACTAAGAAAGCTACTAATCTCTGTGGCTGAGGATGGTCTGGGCAAACTTTGAACTGCCTCTATCTTCTTTGGATCAACCTGACTACCCTCGCTGGATAGCACGTGCCTCAAGAAAGCCACTGAACTGAGCCAAAACTCACATTTGGATAACTTTGCATAAAGCTTCTCCTCCTTCAACCTCTGTAGCACAACTCTCAAATGCTTCGCATGCTCCTCTCGACTACGCGAGTACACCAGAATATCATTAATGAAAATAATCACGAACGAGTCGAGATAAGGCCGAAATACGTTATTCATCAAATGCATGAATGTTGTCGGGGCATTGGTCAGCCCAAAAGATATTAGAAGGAACTCATAATGACCATATTTAGTCCTGAAGGCTGTCTTAAGAATATCCGAGTCCCTGATCTTCAACTGGTGATAACCTGAACGGAGATCAATCTTGGAGAACACTCTCTCTCCATGAAACTGGTCAAATAAATCATCGATACGAGGCAAATGATACTTGTTCTTGATTGTTACCTTGTTCAATTGCTTGTAATCAATGCATATCCTCATCGTTCTATCCTTCTTCTTCACAAATAGAACAGGCGCTCCCCAAGGCGACACACTAGGCCGAATAAACCCCTTATCAAGGAGTTCCTGAAGATGTTCCTTCAACTCTTTCAACTCCACTAGTGCCATCCGATATGGTGAAATAAAAATGGGTTGAGTGCTCGGCACCAGTCAATACCAAAATCAATATCCCTATCTGGTGGCATACTTGACATGCCTGTGTGGTTCTCGGGCATTAGCAAAACCGAAGTTTCCCACACTAGACTAGCCAGTCCTCCTATTTCTTCTAGCAAAGGTGTCATTTCAATGTCCCCAAAGTGGCACACGACCCTTTCACAATCCCAAAATAATGTAGTAGCTTCTATGATCATGTTGTTAGGCTAGATCTCCAGAAGGGATGATAGATTACCCAGATATTTCTGACGAGGGTTTTGCACTAGAATGTAAATTTTCCCACCAACTTAGAAACCTTGGATGGATATTGGTGACCATGCCGAATCTGGGGACTTCATGCCTCATATTTCTGCAGGACAAACAAGGTTAGGCCCTTACCCCCACCAGACTCGACTATTTAATATCAACAATTAGCATGAAACATATAGTTCTCCAGATAAATGCACAGAACATGATTATGTCCGTTTGAGTTTAGGGAAACCCAGTGGACTTTTAGACAAGGCTATATTAAAGGATCATTATGTGGACAACATAACTGACCCGGCTAGGTTTGACTATGATGCATGCACAATTTAAACAGAGTAAGGTTTCTATGGAGTGTTAGACTTGTACCCTTGAGCAGATTACTCAAGGAGGAAGGCACGGAACTGTCGACTGCACCGCTGATCGACTAGTTTTACCACAAATAAGCCTTTCCGAATTTAGGGGTAATGATATAGGAAGAGCGCAACCACTTATCAAGCGTTGCTATAGTATTTGTTTGGAATGAGTGGAGTATGATGTTAAGCATGGTTATGCAATAATTAAAAGTATGTTGACATGTATTTGCACGTTTAAGAAAGCGATAAATATAGCAGTTTCATAATTTAAAGCAGATATAAAGGAAGGAAACAAGAAAGATATGTCAATTTTGCTTTTGAAGAAGAAATTAAATGCTTAAAGAAATTAAACAAGTAATTGCACATAGGGAGGGTACAAATTCACAAAAACGGTATGAAATGGTAAAAGCCTAAGTGTCCCCAGCAGAGTCGCCATGCTGTCGCGCCCCCTTTTTCCTCGTGGAATAGGGTTCATGACATTTTGGTATGGGACAACTCATTCCTTTCGAGAAAGGGGTTTGCATTTTTTGAAGAGTTGCCACCTAACAATTTTAAGGTGCGTTAGGGCACCTATAGGGTTCATCTACAACTACGTTTGGTAACCAGAGATAGGGTAAGGGCTTGAAATTATCCTAAGGGGAAGGTGTTAGGCACCCCTCAGGATCCACTAGTGTGGTTCCCAGCCAAACAGTTTTTTCTGAATTTGTGCAATTAGTAAATAGACAAGTAGGGCTCAAATAATAAGGGATTTAAGTTTAAGTACACAAGTGTTTGAAAATGATTAATGAAAAAGCAAGATTTTGAAAAGAGTTACAATCTAAGCATGCTTATAAATGTAAAGGGGTGTCTTAGGTTTATTTATAATATGGATCACATCAATGCAATACCCGGTATGACACTCCTCAAAGAGGGGCTACACATGGTATTAGCTCTCCGGTCATCATATCCATACCTACCCTTTCCCACCCCGTGAAGGAAATTAGAGCAAAGGTTGGTCTTGACTCCTATTGCATGCTGTTACCCGTCTCTTCCTATCAGCCCCGGAGGAATTTAGGACTCCTTTTATTATAAGAAGAAGGTTCTAGGCAGACCCTCAGTTTTAAAGGCAAAATACTAAGGCAACATACAAAACATATAAGATTGCATTTAGGGGGGAAACATAGAAGCAAGTAGAAGGTTCAGGTATACCTCCACAAATAACGCACATAGATAGCATGACTCATGCACAACTAAAGTCTGAATTCAGAATCCTAAAGCAGGGTGTATAAGTGATAACATCATAACCAGATTTATTACCTAACTCATAAAAGAAGTCTGAATCAGACCTGCCTACTGACTTTAACAGTTGATAATTAAACAAAGGCAGTTCTAGTTTTATTTAAGTTATTACCTATGGCTTGCCTAGGCGTAAAACGAAATGCAGTAGTTATTCCGAGTTATTAAGATAGTTTGGAGATTATTTTTTTTTACCTAAAACATGTTGTTCTAGTTGATACGAAAACATCACAATGTGAAAATTATTACCTTACTACCTTTTCATGAATCAGTAATTAACTAGGCATTTTAAACAAAATGCAAACAGGATCCTAGAACATAATATCTAATATGCACATGAAAATGGCAGGGTTGTTGAAAAACAGAGTCCCTAAGGCATGATTTCTAAATGTACACAAGAGTTGCAGAATTGTTGAAATACGACTTCATGAGTAACAACTTTTATGCCAATGTTGTTATCGCCCTAGGAGCAGGATTTCTAGGTGATAGACATAAAACATGGATTAATGAATGAGGTGCTGAAGCAAGAAACATGGGTCCTAAGAACATGATTTCTAATGCATGTATGAATCCTAAGCATGGTTTCTATTGCACAATTAGGAATATAAACCTAATAACATGTTTTATACCCTTAACAATTTATAGCATGCATATTTAGCCCATCCCTATTCACTAGCCAATCCCGATACTTGTTTACAACAAGCTATTACAGACCAGCATGAAATGAATTACATAATGAAAATAAGAAGTTACACTATAGGAAGCCTGATTAGAACTTCCTCTCTTAGTAATGTAATCAATCACCCCAAGTGCCAAGAGTATTCCATAGCCTTTCTCATATCCTGGTGTGTTAGAGTTCCCTGAGGACCTCAAGGGATACCGGGTAGTGCTTACACCCAGATTGTATAACCAAGATAGAGCAAGTGCAGTATGGATGGGCCAGCTTTTATGTGTCCAAGTTTAGAGGGAGCTCAAGGGTCCCAAAGCAAGGCTCACACAAAAGGGGCAGAACCTAGTGGTTTAAGAGTATATGTGAGAGTGCTTGACATAGGTTTAAAGGAGTTGAGTTGGAAAACAGTTTTGAAAATGATTAGTTTGAAATAAGTTTGCAACAACAACAGATGAGTTGCTTAGGGAAAAAGTTTTGAAAGGGGAAGGGGATAGGAGCAACAACAACTTAGAACTAGCCAACACACATACAGAACAAGTTCAAAGAATAGTACAGTTCCAAAAGTACATATAGGGAAGTAGGGGTTGGGGACACAGAAGGCCCAAATCAGAAACACATAATCATGGCTGAGAAGAGATGCACATAGACCAGCAAATACAAGGAGTAAGTAGGGGCTGATTGGTCTTCAAAACACAAACAACTAGTTTAAGGGAATCATGCTTGAAATTATAATAGAAATAAGACATGGGACAGGGTGTGGGAGTAGTCATGCATGGGTCTATTGCACATAATTAGTCATGACTTAGTGTTAATTAGGTACATTAGGAGACATACTGATAAACAGGAACTCCGGTAGGCATGCTGATTACATTTGAACAAGAGAGGGCAGAACTTAAACATGCTGAGTGAAGCAGTGAACAAGAAGTGCAATTAAACAACATGAGCCATTAAGTTAACGCAGAAAGAGACAGGGATTGAGAAACAATGGAGCACATAGAGTTGAGTTTCAGAATTGAACTAGGAACATACCAGTTAGGGAAGCAGAGTGCAGAAAAGTAAAGCAAGTATAGTTCCACAGTCTAGCCTTGGTTTTCAGCCGGCTAGACAAGCAGTAGCACAAGTAGTAGAGAAAGAAGAGAAAGTTTGAGTGTGTATGTGTGTGTTCTGAACTAAATGCTCGTGTCTTAAATTGAGAGTAGAAGAGAGTATATATAGTAGTTTAGGAGTGGGGCAGAATAAGGTAAAGAAATCATAATTCAGTAATCAAGGAAATTACATATGAAATTAGCATAGTCTTCTTTCAATTAAGGAAAAATACCCAACGGTTAAAGGATATGAGTCACTTAAGGAAAGAAAATCAAATCAGACCCAAGTAAAGAGGTAAGCAAATGGAAGTTTAATTAAGGAAGTAATCGTGAAGAATCAGTGACATTACGGACAATAAGGTAATAAGAATAATCAGAGTTATAAACAAGGGAATGAATCAATAATCAACACATAATTTTAAACAAGCAAATCAGTCAATCGAAATAATGCTGATTTGAAGAGAGGGAAAATATCAGTTTTCCATAAATAGACAAATAGGCAAAAAATAGAATTTCATAAACATGCATAAACTTGCCAAGGGATCGACTCAGATACCCTAGTAGAGATGAACTAGGGTAAAAGTCACAAGATACTGAATTAGGCTAAAGGGGAAAATCATGAAAGTCAAAACACAACACCAACAATGTAACAAGTAGCTCAGAAAGAATCAAAATCGAAGGAAAAACATAAGAAAATTAGAGCTTTAACACAAACTAGTTAGAGTCTAGACAATTTTAGCAGAAATGAGTCAATAACACCTAAGAACATATGATTAACACTCGAAAATCATGAAAACTTTGAGAAGACGAGTTTTAGTAAACCCTAGTTTAGAAAAGAGCAACTAAAATTGAAATAGTTACTCAAAACAGGGGATTTTTAAAGGAAAACGTTTAATAACACTTGAATCATCTCAGATCTATAAAGATCTGAGAAGAATCGAACAGTAGTGAGTCTAGGGTTTCGAAAAATAGTAAAGATGAAGAAAAATCGGTTAGAAACTCATGGATACACTTAGATCTAAGACAGATCTAAAGAAAAGTGGAAAATCTCAAGAGCTAGGGTTTCAGAGAACCCAAAAAAGATGAGAAAACATTAGATCATTACCGGTTTTAGCCGGAAAGGCCATGGATCTTACTCGAACAGCCATGGATGGCCGGGAAGTAGCATAAAAGACCATGGATAGAAGTTGAACAAGATCTGGACTATATCTCTTCGAGATCTTTCCACGAAATCACAAAAATGGGCAACCAGGAGACGTAGGAGACAAGTATACGCCTCAAACAGCCATGGGAATCCATGGATTGAGTGAGGATCAAAGGGGATTGGGCTGGTTTTAGGCGGTGACAGCTAGGGTTTGAGTTAGGTTTCATAGAGAATTGAAGAGGAAAGGGGATTCAAGGGCGGCGGATTATAACAAATGAGTTAGGTTAGGGGGTCGTTTGGGTTAAAAAGGTAAGGAGAAATAGGGGACGTTGATCTTAGAGATCAACGGCCAGGATGAGATGGGTAGGTGGGATTCTGGGTTTGGGCATGGGTAAAGGGGGTGTGGGTCGGGTTTTAATTAGAATTGGGTTGGGAAATTGGGGTCCAATTTTGGGCTACAATTGAAAGCCAATTTGGCTATATTAGATAGCCATTTTTCCCTATTTGATTTATAAAATTAGTAAATAGTTTCTGAAAACTAATTAAAGTACTAAAATGATTTATAATATATAATTAACAATTTAAAAATACAGTATTCAATTTTATGCATATAAAACATAATTAAGTCTTAAAAGGGCTAATATTGCAATTATGTGCAATTTAGCTTTAAAAATACTAAATAAAATTGTAAAAATATATAAAAATTACCTTAGCCATATTTTGGCATAAATATAAAAATACAATAGATGAATTATCAAAGTCATAATTTTGAAAATAATTATTGGGGATTTTATGGATAAAAAGGGAGAAAATAAGCTAATTTAAACCTTTAAAATTATGAAAATAATAATAAAACCTTTGGACATGCTTATATATGCATATATATACTATTTCAATGATATTTTGCATTTTGAAAATATATAGAGAAAAATTGGGTATCAACTGCTGCCCCTCTTCACCCGGGAAGAATGAAAGAGTCTCTAGATAAAGAAATGATGTCCAATTTTGACCGAGCGAAACGGTTCGAAGAAGATTTAGGCTGCACCCTGGCTTTTGAGTTGCCAACATATCCCTGGTTTCATAGAAATCAGGCCCTATGTAGTTCAAGATCCATCGGCGGAGTATACCGATGAAGACCTTTCAAGAACGGGCGCAATATCTAGGGCTGGGTGAGTGAGCGGTTTATGGGAATGGTTAGGTTTGATATGGCTGAGGGAACTGGAGCGGAATCGCTCCTGCTGGGGTAGCTGTTGCTCGTCGGTTTACCAGCAATTAGAAACAATACAAGCGTATACTGTGCATAAATTTAAACATGATGCAAATTCCCGTTGGACCATGAGTGTTGTCTTTGGACGATGAGGATGATGTCCTTAGACCATGATGTCCTAGGCCATGAAGCGTATGATAAAGGATTCGCAAGCCATGAAATGATGTTCTCGGGCTATGAGGATGGTGCCTCCGAACCATGACGCCTTTGAATAATGATGTGCAAAAAATCGAAAGAGAACTTTAGGCCATGACATGGTGCTCTCGGGCTATGAAGATGGTGCCTCCGAACAATGACACATTTGGATGAGTTGGCTATATTTCAGCCCATGAAAGATGCAGTAGTATGATACAGACAAGACAAAGCTTAGTCTTGCAAATTTGAATGGCAAAGCTTAGCCCATAAGAAAAGTGAGATAAATAGTGCTTGAGATGATGCTTAGTCTCGAAGAAAATTGGAGGCAGAGCTTAGCCTTGGAAGGTAGAGTGATAGCCTTATGCAAAGATGAGAATGTAGACGGAGGTAGAGCTTAACCTCGGAAGGCAGAATGGTAGCCTTATGCAAATTAGAAGGTAGAATGGTAGCCTTATGCAATGTAGATGTATATGGAGACATCGTTTAGTCTCGGAAGGTAGAATGGTATCCTTATGCAATGCAGATGCAAATGGAGACAATGTTTAGTGTCGGAAGGCAGAATGGTAGCCTTATGCAATGTAGATGTAGATGGAGGTAGAGCTTAACCTTGGAAAGCAGGATGGTAGCCTTATGCAATGCAGATGGAGACGACGTTTAGTCTCGAAAGGAAGAATGGTAGCCTTATGCAAATTGGAAGGCAAAATAGTAGCTTATGCAATGCAAATGCAGATTGAGACAACGTTTAGTCTCGAAAGGCAGAATGGTAGCCTTATGCAAGAAATAAAATAACAAATGACAGTAGAGTTTTCTTAGCTGAAAGAAAATTGCGGCATTATGATTACTGGGAGCATTGTGACTATGGAGCATCACTGGTGTGTGCTGCAACGGTTCGGAGAGCTGTATTCTTGAACAATGTTTGTTCCAGGGGCGTATAGTGCATTTAATGATTTTGTAATCCTAGTGCCTGCATTCAAAGAAAAATTGTGAGTTTTGTAAGGGGGAAGGTTAGTTCGTATCCCCGCTGGCTTTGCTTGACTCGTTCGGATTTGGTCTGGTGATACCGTCTGTATCATTGGGTTAGCATTGCTAAAAAAGCAGTTTCAATAATAAACATGCATGATTTTGTAAAAGTATGGCATAAATGTATAATTAAAAATAGCTTTCAGATGAACCGACGATTGTGATGTAGTTCGGGACATTGCAACCTCTCCTTCTACGGAATTTTGAGGGTCCTCGTCAAAATTCTACCCCAGTTTGATGGGTTGACATTCCTGATTGTTGCTTATGTGGCGATCGGCTGAAATTACTTCGGAATTTTGAGGGTCCTCCTCAAAATTCTGCCTCAGTTTCCAATTGCGGGGGGAAATGAATTTTTTTATTGAATTGTGACCGAACCTATAGGGCTACCTACGTATCCCCTCTTAAATGGAAATCAGGTCAGGCATAGTTCAATTTACATCATATAAGGAAAGCGTAAGGATTACACATAGTAATGTTTGACTACATCTAAATTAATCGTCTTTGGCCAGACTTCTCCGTCCATGTCTGCAAGTATGAGGGCTCCTCTTGTCAGAACCCGGTGAACCATGTATGGACCTTGCCAGTTGGGAGAGAACTTCCCTTTGGCTTCATCTTGCGGAAAAATTTTCTTTAACACCAGTTGCCCCGGTGTGAACTGTTTTGGCTTGACACTTTTGTTGAAGGCTCTAGTCATTCTATTGTGATAGAGTTGACCATGGCATACTGCATTCATTCTTTTTCCGTCTATAAATGCTAGTTACTCATAACGACTTTTTACCCACTCTGCATCGTCGAGATCGGCTTCTTGTATCATCCTTAGGGAAGGAATTTCTACCTTAGTGGGAATGACAGCCTCTGTACCATAAACCAGCATGTAGGGGGTTGCCCCGGTTGATGTGCGGACTGTGGTGCGATACCCCAGTAGAGCAAATGATAACTTCTCGTGCCACTATTTATGCTTCTCTATCATTTTCCTCAATAACTTCTTGATATTAGTGTTGGCGGCTTCTACAGCTCCATTCATCTGAGGCCTATAGGCTGTGGAATTCTTGTGTCTGATCTTGAAAATTTCACACATAGCCTTCATCAATCGCTGTTGAGGTTGGAGCTATTATTAGTAATGATTGACTTTGGAATCCCGAATCAACAAACAATGCGGTCGTGGACGAAGTCTGCCACGACTTTCTTAGTCACTGCTTTATAAGATGCTGATTCGACCCATTTGGTGAAATAGTCAATGGCTACCAGGATAAACTTGTGTCCATTGGAAGCAGCAGGCTCGATTGGTCCAATAACGTCCATTCCCTAGGCGGCGAACGACCACGGTGAGCTTGTTATGTGAAGCTCGCTTGAAGGTACCTTTATCATGTCTGTATGTATCTGACAACGGTGGCATTTCCAGACATCCTGGATGCAGTCCGTTTCCATAGTCATCCAAAAGTAACCATCCCGGAGTATCTTCTTTGCTAAGACAAAACCGTTCATATATGGACCGCAGGTCCCATCATGAATTTCCTCTAGTAGCCTGGATGCTTCCTTTGCGTCGACACATCTTTAATAATCCTAAATCAGGAGTCCTCCTATACAGGATTCCTCCGATGTGAAAGAAGTTGTTGGACAATCTCCGAAGTGTGCGTTTCTGAGTAGGATTTGCAAGCTCCGGGTACTCTCCTTTTGCCAAATATTCCTTGATATCATGAAACCAAGACTTTCCGTCTGCTTCCTCTTCAACATGGGCACAATAAGCTGTCTGATCATGGATTTTCACCGGAATAGGATCAATAAAATTCTTGTCGGGATGCTGTATCATAGATGATAGGGTAGCTAATGCATTGGCGAACTCGTTCTGGATTCTAGGAACATGTTGGAATTTTGTCTTTGTGAACCACTTTCTCAATTCCTATACGTGATGTAGATACGGTAGTATCTTAGAGTTCTTGGTTTCCTATTCTTCTCGTACCTGATGTATAAGTAAGTCTGAATCTCCAATCACTAGCAGCTCTTGAACGTTCATGTCAATGGCCATTTTGAGTCCTAAGATGCAGGCTTCATACTCGGCCATATTGTTGGTGCAGGGGAACTTGAGTTTGGCAGACACCGGATAATGCTGACCGGTTTCTGATATTAGGACTGCTCCTATGCCAACTCCTTTAAAGTTTGCTGCTTCATCAAAGAACATTCTCTAACCGTCATAGGATTCCACAATGTCTTCTCCTATGAATGATACCTCTTTATCAAGAAAATAAGTTTTCAGGGGTTCGTATTCTCCATCCACGGGGTTTTCAGCAAGGTGGTCTACTAGTGCCTATCCCTTGACCGCTTTCTGAGTTACGTAAGCAATGTCGAACTCACTCAACAGGATTTGTCATTTGGCTAGCTTGCCAGTGGGCATATGCTTCTGAAAGATATACTTCAAAGGATCCATTCTCGATATGAGATATGTATTATAGGCACAGAAGTAATGTCTCAGCTTCTGGGCTACCCAAGTCAAAGCACAGCATGTGTGCTCCAATAGAGAATACCGGGCCTCGTACGGGGTAAACTCTTACTGAGATAATAAATGGCCTGCTCCTTTCTCCCCGTTTCATTGTGCTACCCCAGAACGCAACCAAAAACTCCATCCAACACTGCAAGGTAGAGCAATAAGGGTCTACCTGGCTCGGACGGGACTAAAACTGGTGGTGTTGATAGGTACTCCTTAATTTTGTCGAAGGCCTTTTGGCAGTCATTAGTCAATTTGGTAGCGGCGTCCTTCTTTAACATCGTAAAGATTGGCTCACAGATAACTGTAAACTGTGTTATGAATCGGCTGATGTAGTTAAGCCTTCCCAAGAAACTCATCACCTCCTTCTTGTTACTTGGCAGTGGTAGTTCTTGAATGGCTTTGACTTTCGATGGATCCAGTTCTATTCCTTGGCGTCTCAAAATAAACCCAAGCAATTTCCCATCAGGAACCCCAAATGTGCACTTGCGGGGTTTAGTTTCAGGTTGTACCTCCGTAGTCTACTGAAGAATTTCCTCAGATCTTCCATGTGGTTAGTGGCCTTCTTGGATTTGATAATAAAATCGTCCACATATACCTCTATCTCCTTGTGTATCATATTATGGAAAATGGTAGTCATGGCCCTCATATAGGTGGCCCCTGCATTCTTCAGGCCGAATGACATCATCTTGTAGCAGTACACTCCCAACGGCATAATGAAAGCCGTTTTCTCAGCATCTTCCTCATCCATCCAGATCTGATGATAACTAGCGAAGCAATCTACGAATGACTGTAACTCATGCTTAGCGCAATTGTCAATCAGGATGTGTATATTTGGTAAAGGGAAGTCATCTTTCGGACTGGCCCGATTGAGATCCTGGTAGTCGACACAGACTCTGACCTTCTCATCCTTCTTTGGTACTGGCATAATGTTGGCTAACCATTTCGGGTATTCTACTACCTTGAGAACCTTAGCTTTGATTTGCTTGGTAAATTCCTCCTTGATCTTCAGACTCATATCAGGCATGAAATTTCTGGGCTTTTGCTTTACCGGTGGACACATTGGATCGGTTGGCAGTTTGTGAGCCACAATGGACGTACTTAGACCAGTCATGTCATCATACGACCAAGCGAATATGTCCTCATACTCTTTCAGAAATTCTGTATATTCTCTCTTCTCTGATGGTGATAGGTGAATGCTGATATGTGTTTCCTTGATGTTTTCTGCATCTCCCAGGTTGACAATTTCGGTCTCGTCCAGGTTGGACTTAGGTCTGTTCTCAAAGTTCTCAACTTCTTTGACAATTTGTCAGGTATGTCATCTTCCTCTGAATCAACATCCATTTGTTGCATTGTCTCATACATGTCACAGTCATTGGTTCATCAAGATAAGTAATAGTAATGTTGTATTTGTAAAGCAAGGAAAGAAAATGATAGCAATAACATTAGTTCATAAGAAAAATTGAATAACTGTTTTGAACATCGAAGATTTTATTGCGGGAATTGAAAAATGCGAAAAGAAAATCATTTAGTAAAAACAATGAATAATATTTGTTTTAGCCTTGCAACCCCGAGGCATGTCGGGCTTTGGTTGTTCTGATGGTCCAATTCTTGAGATGTGCCCCTCTGCTCATAGCTTGTATGGAAGGGCCTTCCTCCCCCTCCTCCTCGAGAATAACACAACAGTCCATATCACTATCTTCTAGGAACAAGTTCTTCACTACTGCAAGTGCTTTTTCTTCATCTGACCCATAAATAATGTCAGCTTATTGGAAAGTCTACTCCAGATGCGGTATTGGTTGCTCTAGTAGATAGTAAGGGCCACGCCATGGTGGCGACCAGTTATTGAATTCTTTCTAGGTGTAATCATATCCCAGACCAAAAGTAGTGCCATGTTTCTTGAGTTTTATAGGTTTAGAGATTCCTTGGAGGTTCTTGTCGAGCCCTTTTCCAGGTTCGTACCCACTCCGATTCAGTATACTCTCGATTTTGCTATCCCACCATTTGTCTTTGTCGACAGCATTGACCCGTTCGATATGGTGGTAAGTTTCTCCACCTATTTTCCTTCTTCTCTCAATTTTTGGAATGGTCTGGCGACTGTATATAGGGTTGCTACCGTCGCCGTGAATGATCACTTCCTGGTGATTCTATTCGAACTTTACTACCTGATGCAGCGTTGATACTACAACCCTAGTAGCATGAATCCATGGCCGTCCTAGCAGCAAGTTGTAAGATGCTGGTACATCTATCACTTGGAAATCGACCTCGAACTAGGTTGGTCCCATTTGCAGACATAGAATAATATCCCCAATGGTGGACCTCTAAGAACCATCGAAGGATTTCATTAATCGCTCCATCCTTTATCTCATGCAGCCCTTTACCCAACTTCATGAGTGTTACCAGAGGACAAATGTTAAGACTCAGACCTCCATTGATCAGGATTCTGGTGATGAAATAATCTTTGCATTGCACGGTGATGTGCAGTGCTTTGTTGTGCCCCAACCTTTAGGTGGCAGCTCGTCCTCATGAAAAGTGATCTTATGACTTTCTAGAACTTGTCCTACCATATTAGCAACTTTCCCGCTAGTGATGTTACTTGATACGTATGCTTCACTTAACACCTTTAACAAAGCATTCTTGTGTGCCTCAAAATTTTGCAGCAAAGAGAGAATGGATATTTGTGCTGGCGTCTTGCTTAACTGGTCGATGACTGAATATTCCTTGGCCTGTTTTTTCCTCCAAAGGTCGTCAGGACCTGTCTCAATGAGGGGCGACCGATTAGAGGCCTGCTTGCTTGATTCAACTAGATGTTTAGGGTTATAGACTCTACCAGTTCTTGTCATACCCTGTGCTGCAACAGTTTCTTCAATCCTGACCTTGCCTTTCCTTCTTGCCTCGGCTGTGTAGTCCCAGGGTACAACATTTGTATGGAATGGTGTCATGGTTGACATAGCCACTAGGATCAGCGTGGCTATCCTTACTCCGAACGGAACATGTGCCTTGGGTGGCAAGACTGCAACCTCAAATGGTGTGGGTGCATTTGCCGGAGACACGAATTCAACCTCAATTGGTGCTGGTGTCTTTTTGGATGATGTTCATCAAGAGGTCCAGACATATTCACCTCAGTGTGTTCAGATGGTTGGATGTGGACTATGATTGGATTGAGAGTAATTGTTGGTTTCTTTGGGTCATCACATTATGTGATCAACCCGATTGATCCCTCGGGATCCCAGTCATCTTCTATTTCAATCATGTGGATACCTCCACCCTTATGGTCTGGTAGAGGGTTTTTGCGGATATTTGGAGCGGGTTCTTTTGCCACAATGATCTTGTTATCAATCAAAGATTGTATCTTATCTTTCAAGGAACGACACTCATCAATGATGTGCCCTTTCATGCTGGAGTGGTATACATAGGACTTGTTTGTGAAAGATTCTCAGGGGTTGCAGCATGGATGAGGGTGACATAACCAGCAGTTTTGAGTCTCTCATACAGCTGGTCAATGGGTTCGGCGATGGCTGTATATTGTTTTGGAGGTCTACGATCAAAATTAGGTCGAGGTCTAGGGAAGTTTTGGCGTGCAGGGGGTGATTGATAATGGGATGGTTGAGCATTATAAGTTTGGTAGACATGAGTGGGTTGGGAGTATTTGGGTGAAGTAGGTTGATATGTAGGAGGTGGGGATGACTGATAAGTGGGTGGCGGAGCTTGGTATGAAGGTGAGAGTGCTTGGTAATTTGGGGTTGGCTAGTATGTGAGTGGAGGTGTTGGGTAAGTTTGGTATTTGAGGGGAGATTTGGTCCTCTGTGCAACCATCATGGCCCCTACGTCCCTTTTCTTGGACACACCATCGGACTGTAAAGCCTTATTTGTAGCTTGCAAGGCCTCGAAGTTTGTAACCATACCACTTTTGATACCTTCTTCAATTCTTTCACCCAATTTGATAATATCGGAAAACTTGTGGTTCTCAATCATCATCACCCATTCATAGTACTGCGGGTCTTGAGCCCGGACAAAGAACTTGTTCATTTTCTCCTCTTCTAAGGCAGGTCAGACCTTAGCAGCTTCGGACCTCTAGCAAGTAGCATACTCACGAAACGTCTCTGTGGGCTTCTTTTTCAAATTCTGGATATAGAAAACGTCTGGTGCATTCTCTGTATTAAACCTGAATCTATCCATAAAGTCAGATGCCATGCCTACCTAGCTTGACCATTTCTTGGGATCTTGGCTGATGTACCAAGATAACGCATCTCCTTTCAAACTCCTCATGAATAGCTTCATGTGGATTCTTTCATCATTCCCTACTACGACCAGCTTGTCGCAATATGTCCTCAAATGGACCTTTGGATCACCCGTACCATCAAACATTTCAAACTTAGGAGGTTTTTACCCCTCAAGCAGTTCGACATCAGGCTGTATGCAAAGATCCTCATAGTTTAGCCCATCGATTCCTTTGTTTCCCTCAACGCCCTGAATTCGGCTGGTCAATTTCTTAAGTTCCTCGGCCAAGATCCTGATAAGCAGATTCTTTTCATCAGACTTAGGTGTGCCTGAGATAGGTTGGGTGGAGTGTGGCATGGTCTCCATGTAGATAGGAGTGTTATGGTGGCCTGGTGCATGGCTGTGGAAATGGTCATTTGCGGAGTTCTGAGGTTCTAAGATGAGTAGTGGAGTGTTGTTTGGGGTATGGCAGGTGTTACATTGGTTCTTTGGTGGAGCAACGTGATGTGAGGAGCGAGATGATTCTGTTGTTTTAGGATATTTTGAGGAGGTGTAGGGTTTTTAGTGTTGGGGAAGTAGACATCAGGGGTGCTGAGGGAAAATTACAGGCTTGTCAGATTCCGAACCTGATCGAGCTCTTCCTGGAATTTCAATAGTTTCTGTTCAAGTTGTGACACATTCTCGTTAGGAACCCGAATACCCTGTCCATCAGTGGCCTCAACCCGTTCAGCTGGGTTCTCCTTTCTGATGTTGTTCATATCTTCCATCTTGCCTTTGTTCTTGCTTTTAACAGGACTAAGAGGAGGAGTGGGTGGAGGGCCCCTGGATCATGTGAAATAATATGATAATGCCAGAGTGCACGAACTAACCTTTGAGGAGGGGAATAATAAAAACAAAAATAAAAACAAAAGGTAATCAAGTTAGTGAGGATTATAAAAAGTATTGCAATATTTAAACACATAGTGCGGGAATGTAAAGCGTGTCCTAATTTGGGAACCTCTTTGTGCCCGAGGTAGGCCTAGTGACAAATTGATTTGGAGAACTTAGAATTCTAAATGCCTCATTTTATTGATAAAAATAGACGAATCCCAAAATGACACTAAATAAGCAAGGAATAAAAGTCACTAATGGCAATTGGCCTTATTACATTCATAAAGTGAAAAAGGTAAACTCCTATCCATTTGGTCCCAGAAAGACCTTCCCAAACTCGGCATCCCTGGCTCCATCGAATAGCTTCCCCAATTTGCAAAGTCCCAGCAACAGGTATGCTCTGGCTAGATATCCACCTTCGGTCCCTTCAGCTTTTTGACAGTCTTCAACCCTTTTGAGAAATTTTCTCTCTAGTTCTACTATGCCTCACTCCAAGTATCCTAGCCTTTTGTTGGCACCGATATCCATGTCTTTCTATTCCTCAATCAGCTGGTTGGACTCTTGTATCTCACGGTGTTCGCTCTCGCACTCACGGATCCTTTTGCACAGCTGGTTGTACTTGACTTGCGTCTCGGCCTTTTCATCTATAATTCTGTGATCTCAAACGAACCCTGGCTGGCCCAGACCATCCCAATTGTCTTCCAGCCAACTCGAATAGAAAGGGGTACAACCAACGTGATATCTATCTGGATCGATGGTGTCTTTCCCCATTACAATCTTGCAGTACCACATGTGTTAGGCTTGGCACTTGTAGGGACTATCATCATTTTGGAAGTCAGCTCGGAAATGGCTCATCTTATCGACCCTGGGTATGACTTGCTTCCTACATGCTTGCCTCATAACTCGAAGATGGACATAAAGGTATGTTCTTCTTAGACTAATTAGTATCAGGAAAGGTGCATCTCTAGATCGGGCGATGAACTCCTCTATCGGAAACCACTCGAACATCCATTGAACGTATTCTTCAGTTAGATTATCAAAGAGCTCAGCCCATCCTTTGTCATTCTCAGGCTGAGTGAACATGTCGGGGATGTAATTATTTCACTTTGGGTGGTGGTAAGCGATGTGATCATCCCAGACCCTGCGCTGGATTTCTTGTCGGTATTCGCCCTTCTGGAGATGTTCCAAGAGCTAAAGCTGAAGTAGTAGATTGCATCCTTCGAAGTGTCTTGCTCCTTGTTGACACTTCTCCAAGGCTCGGTATATGTCTGCAATGATCATGGGTACAATGCTGAATGTCTGCCCACCAATCCCCTCCATTAAGGTTTTTGTTACCATAGCCAACCTTGTATGGATTCTCCCTTTCTTCATCGGAAACACGATCAGACCCAGGAAGCAAAACATGAAGACAAAAACCCTACGATGGATGTGTCCCAAGGACGTGATGGCAAACTCGTTAGGGTAGGTACGGTATGATTTGCTGTGACCGTATCTTTCATACAAGTAGTCAAAAGGGATGTATGATTCCTTCAGGCATACCAATTCTGCGTTCTTTTTCAAACCCATCATTTTAAGAAAACACTTGCCTGTGTGGTTCTCAGACATTAGCAAATCCAGAGTTTCCCACACTAGACTGGCCAGTCCTCCTATATCTTCTAGCAAAGGTGTCATTTCAATGTCCCCAAAGCGGCACACGACCCTTTCACAATCCCAAAATAATGTAGCAGCTTCTATGATCATGTTGTTAGGCTGGATCTCCAGGAAGGATGGTAGATTACTCAGATATTTTCTGACGAGGGTTTTGTCACTAGAATGTAAATCTTCCCACCAACTTAGCAACCTTGGATGAATATTGGTGACCATGCCGAATTTGGGGACTTCATGCCTCATATTTCTGCAAGATAAATAAGGTTAGGCCCTTACCCCCACCAGACTCGACTATTTAATATCAACAATTAGTATGAAGCATTTAGTTCTCCAAATAAATGCACAGAACGTGATGATGTTCGTTTGGATTTAGGGAAACCCAGTGGACTTTTGGACAAGGATATCTTAAAGGATCATTATGTGGACAACATAACTGACCCGACTAGGTTTGACCATGATGCATGCACAATTTAAACAGAGTAAGGTTTCTATGGGGTGTTAGACTGGTACCCTTGAGCGGACAACTCAAGGGGGAAGGCACGGAAATGTCGACTGCACCGCTGATCGATTAGTTTTACCGCAAATAAGCCTTTCCGAATTTAGGGGTAATGATATAGGAAGAGCACAACCACTTATCAAGCGTTACTATAGTATTTGTTTGGAACGAGTGGAGTATGAAAATAAGAAGTTACACTATAGGAAGCCTGATTAGGACTTCCTCTCTTAGTTATGTAATCAATCACCCCAAGTGCCAAAAGTGTTCCATAGCCTTTATCATATCCGGGTGTGTTAGAGTTCTCTGAGGACCTCAAGGGATTCCGCGCAGTGCTCACACCCAGATTGTATAACCAAGATAGAGCAAGTGCAGTATGGAAGGGCCAACTTTTATGTGTCCAAGTTCAGAGGGAGCTCAAGGGTCCCAATGCAAGAGTCACACAAAAGCGGCAGAACCTAGTGGTCAAAGAGTATATGTAAGAGTGCTTGACATAGGTTTAAAGGAGTTGAGTTGGAAAACAGTTTTGAAAATAGTTAGTTTGAAATAAGTTTGCAACAACAACAGAAGAGTTGCTTAGGGAAAACAGTTTTGAAAAGGGAAGGGGATAGGAGCAACAACAGCTTAGAACCAGCCAGCACACAGAGAACAGGTTCACAAAATAGTACAGTTCCAAAAGTTACATACAGGGAAGTAGGGGTTGGAGACACAGAGGGCCCAAATCAGAAACACATAGTCATGGCTGAGAAGAGATAGGTTGGGTGGAGTGTGGCATGGTCTCCATGTAGATAGGAGTGTTATGGTGGCCTGGTGCATGGCTGTGGAAATGGTCATTTGCGGAGTTCTGAGGTTCTGGGATGAGTAGTGGAGTGTTGTTTGGGGTATGGCAGGTGTTACATTGGTTCTTTGGTGGAGCAACGTGATGGTGAGGAGCGAGATGATTCTGTTGTTTTGGGATATTTTGAGGAGGTGTAGGGTTTTGAGTGTTGGGGAAGTAGACATCAGGGGTGCTGAGGGAAAATGACAGGCTTGTCAGATTCCAAACCTGATCGAGCTCTTCCTGGAATTTCAATAGTTTCTGTTCAAGTTGTGACACATTCTCGTTAGGAACCCGAATACCCTGGCCATCAGTGGCCTCAACCCGTTCATCTGGGTTCTCCTTTCTGATGTTGTTCATATCTTCCATCTTGCCTTTGTTCTTGTTTTTAACAGGACTAAGAGGAGGAGTGGGTGGAGGGCCCCTGGATCATGTGAAATAATATGATAATGCCAGAGTGCACGAACTAACCTTTGAGGAGGGGAATAATAAAAACAAAAATAAAAACAAAAGGTAATCAAGTTAGTGAGGATTATAAAAAGTATTGCAATATTTAAACACATAGTGCGGGAATGTAAAGCGTGTCCTAATTTGGGAACCTCTTTGTGCCCGAGGTAGGCCTAGTGACAAATTGATTTGGAGAACTTAGAATTCTAAATGCCTCATTTTATTGATAAAAATAGACGAATCCCAAAATGACACTAAATAAGCAAGGAATAAAAGTCACTAATGGCAATTGGCCTTATTACATTCATAAAGTGAAAAAGGTAAACTCCTATCTATTTGGTCCCAGAAAGACCTTCCCAAACTCGGCATCCCTGGCTCCATCGAATAGCTTCCCCAATTTGCAAAGTCCCAGCAACAGGTATGCTCTGGCTAGATATCCACCTTCGGTCCCTTCAGCTTTTTGACAGTCTTCAACCCTTTTGAGAAATTTTCTCTCTAGTTCTACTATGCCTCACTCCAAGTATCCTAGCCTTTTGTTGGCACCGATATCCATGTCTTTCTATTCCTCAATCAGCTGGTTGGACTCTTGTATCTCACGGTGTTCGCTCTCGCACTCACGGATCCTTTTGCACACCTAGTTGTACTTGACTTGCGTCTCGGCCTTTTCATCTATAATTCTGTGATCTCAAACGAACCCTGGCTGGCCCAGACCATCCCAATTGTCTTCTAGCCAAATCGAATAGAAAGGGGTACAACCAACGTGATATCTGTCTGGATCGATGGTGTCTTTCCCCATTACAATCTTGCAGTACCACATGTGTTAGGCTTGGTACTTGTAGGGACTATCATCATTTTGGAAGTCAGCTCGGAAATGGCTCATCTTATCGACCCTGGGTATGACTTGCTTCCTACATGCTTGCCTCATAACTCGAAGATGGACATAAAGGTATGTTCTTCTTAGACTAATTAGTATCAGGAAAGGTGCATCTATAGATCGGGCGATGAACTCGTCTATCGGAAACCACTCGAACATCCATTGAACCTATTCTTCAGTTAGATTATCAAAGAGATCAGCCCATCCTTTGTCATTCTCAGGCTGAGTAAACATGTCGGGGATGTAATTATTTCACTTTGGGTGGTGGTAAGCGATGTGATCATCCCAGACCCTGCGCTGGATTTCTTGTCGGTATTCGCCCTTCTGGAGATGTTCCATGAGCTAAAGCTGAAGTAGTAGATTGCATCCTTCGAAGTGTCTTGCTCCTTGTTGACACTTCTCTAAGGCTCGGTATATGTCTGCAATGATCATGGGTACAATGCTGAATGTCTGCCCACCAATCCCCTCCATTAAGTTTTTTGTTACCATAGCCAACCTTGTATGGATTCTCCCTTTATTCATCGGAAACACGATCAGACCCAGGAAGCAAAACATGAAGACAAAAACCCTACGATAGATGTGTTACAAGGACGTGATGGCAAACTCGTTAGGGTAGGTACGGTATGATTTGCTGTGACCGTATCTTTCATACAAGTAGTCAAAAGGGATGTATGATTCCTTCAGGCATACCAATTCTGCGTTCATTTTCAAACCCATCATTTTAAGAAAACCCTTGCCTGTGTGGTTCTCAGACATTAGCAAATCCGGAGTTTCCCACACTAGACTGGCCAGTCCTCGTATATCTTCTAGCAAAGGTGTCATTTCAATGTCCCCAAAGCGGCACACGACCCTTTCACAATCCCAAAATAATGTAGCAGCTTCTATGATCATGTTGTTAGGCTGGATCTCCAGGAAGGATGGTAGATTACTCAGATATTTTCTGACGAGGGTTTTGTCACTAGAATGTAAATCTTCCCAACAACTTAGCAACCTTGGATGAATATTGGTGACCATGCCGAATTTGGGGACTTCATGCCTCATATTTCTGCAAGATAAATAAGGTTAGGCCCTTACCCCCACCAGACTCGACTATTTAATATCAACAATTAGTATGAAGCATTTAGTTCTCCAAATAAATGCACAGAACGTGATGATGTTCGTTTGGATTTAGGGAAACCCAGTGGACTTTTGGACAAGGATATCTTAAAGGATCATTATGTGGACAACATAACTGACCCGACTAGGTTTGACCATGATGCATGCACAATTTAAACAGAGTAAGGTTTCTATGGGGTGTTAGACTGGTACCCTTGAGCGGACAACTCAAGGGGGAAGGCACGGAAATGTCGACTGCACCGCTGATCGATTAGTTTTACCGCAAATAAGCCTTTCCGAATTTAGGGGTAATGATATAGGAAGAGCACAACCACTTATCAAGCGTTACTATAGTATTTGTTTGGAACGAGTGGAGTATGAAAATAAGAAGTTACACTATAGGAAGCCTGATTAGGACTTCCTCTCTTAGTTATGTAATCAATCACCCCAAGTGCCAAAAGTGTTCCATAGCCTTTATCATATCCGGGTGTGTTAGAGTTCTCTGAGGACCTCAAGGGATTCCGCGCAGTGCTCACACCCAGATTGTATAACCAAGATAGAGCAAGTGCAGTATGGAAGGGCCAACTTTTATGTGTCCAAGTTCAGAGGGAGCTCAAGGGTCCCAATGCAAGAGTCACACAAAAGCGGCAGAACCTAGTGGTCAAAGAGTATATGTAAGAGTGCTTGACATAGGTTTAAAGGAGTTGAGTTGGAAAACAGTTTTGAAAATAGTTAGTTTGAAATAAGTTTGCAACAACAACAGAAGAGTTGCTTAGGGAAAACAGTTTTGAAAAGGGAAGGGGATAGGAGCAACAACAGCTTAGAACCAGCCAGCACACAGAGAACAGGTTCACAAAATAGTACAGTTCCAAAAGTTACATACAGGGAAGTAGGGGTTGGAGACACAGAGGGCCCAAATCAGAAACACATAGTCATGGCTGAGAAGAGATAGGTTGGGTGGAGTGTGGCATGGTCTCCATGTAGATAGGAGTGTTATGGTGGCCTGGTGCATGGCTGTGGAAATGGTCATTTGCGGAGTTCTGAGGTTCTGGGATGAGTAGTGGAGTGTTGTTTGGGGTATGGCAGGTGTTACATTGGTTCTTTGGTGGAGCAACGTGATGGTGAGGAGCGAGATGATTCTGTTGTTTTGGGATATTTTGAGGAGGTGTAGGGTTTTGAGTGTTGGGGAAGTAGACATCAGGGGTGCTGAGGGAAAATGACAGGCTTGTCAGATTCCAAACCTGATCGAGCTCTTCCTGGAATTTCAATAGTTTCTGTTCAAGTTGTGACACATTCTCGTTAGGAACCCGAATACCCTGGCCATCAGTGGCCTCAACCCGTTCATCTGGGTTCTCCTTTCTGATGTTGTTCATATCTTCCATCTTGCCTTTGTTCTTGCTTTTAACAGGACTAAGAGGAGGAGTGGGTGGAGGGCCCCTGGATCATGTGAAATAATATGATAATGCCAGAGTGCACGAACTAACCTTTGAGGAGGGGAATAATAAAAACAAAAATAAAAACAAAAGGTAATCAAGTTAGTGAGGATTATAAAAAGTATTGCAATATTTAAACACATAGTGCGGGAATGTAAAGCGTGTCCTAATTTGGGAACCTCTTTGTGCCCGAGGTAGGCCTAGTGACAAATTGATTTGGAGAACTTAGAATTCTAAATGCCTCATTTTATTGATAAAAATAGACGAATCCCAAAATGACACTAAATAAGCAAGGAATAAAAGTCACTAATGGCAATTGGCCTTATTACATTCATAAAGTGAAAAAGGTAAACTCCTATCTATTTGGTCCCAGAAAGACCTTCCCAAACTCGGCATCCCTGGCTCCATCGAATAGCTTCCCCAATTTGCAAAGTCCCAGCAACAGGTATGCTCTGGCTAGATATCCACCTTCGGTCCCTTCAGCTTTTTGACAGTCTTCAACCCTTTTGAGAAATTTTCTCTCTAGTTCTACTATGCCTCACTCCAAGTATCCTAGCCTTTTGTTGGCACCGATATCCATGTCTTTCTATTCCTCAATCAGCTGGTTGGACTCTTGTATCTCACGGTGTTCGCTCTCGCACTCACGGATCCTTTTGCACACCTAGTTGTACTTGACTTGCGTCTCGGCCTTTTCATCTATAATTCTGTGATCTCAAACGAACCCTGGCTGGCCCAGACCATCCCAATTGTCTTCTAGCCAAATCGAATAGAAAGGGGTACAACCAACGTGATATCTGTCTGGATCGATGGTGTCTTTCCCCATTACAATCTTGCAGTACCACATGTGTTAGGCTTGGTACTTGTAGGGACTATCATCATTTTGGAAGTCAGCTCGGAAATGGCTCATCTTATCGACCCTGGGTATGACTTGCTTCCTACATGCTTGCCTCATAACTCGAAGATGGACATAAAGGTATGTTCTTCTTAGACTAATTAGTATCAGGAAAGGTGCATCTATAGATCGGGCGATGAACTCGTCTATCGGAAACCACTCGAACATCCATTGAACCTATTCTTCAGTTAGATTATCAAAGAGATCAGCCCATCCTTTGTCATTCTCAGGCTGAGTGAACATGTCGGGGATGTAATTATTTCACTTTGGGTGGTGGTAAGCGATGTGATCATCCCAGACCCTGCGCTGGATTTCTTGTCGGTATTCGCCCTTCTGGAGATGTTCCATGAGCTAAAGCTGAAGTAGTAGATTGCATCCTTCGAAGTGTCTTGCTCCTTGTTGACACTTCTCTAAGGCTCGGTATATGTCTGCAATGATCATGGGTACAATGCTGAATGTCTGCCCACCAATCCCCTCCATTAAGTTTTTTGTTACCATAGCCAACCTTGTATGGATTCTCCCTTTCTTCATCGGAAACACGATCAGACCCAGGAAGCAAAACATGAAGACAAAAACCCTACGATAGATGTGTTACAAGGACGTGATGGCAAACTCGTTAGGGTAGGTACGGTATGATTTGCTGTGACCGTATCTTTCATACAAGTAGTCAAAAGGGATGTATGATTCCTTCAGGCATACCAATTCTGCGTTCATTTTCAAACCCATCATTTTAAGAAAACCCTTGCCTGTGTGGTTCTCAGACATTAGCAAATCCGGAGTTTCCCACACTAGACTGGCCAGTCCTCGTATATCTTCTAGCAAAGGTGTCATTTCAATGTCCCCAAAGCGGCACACGACCCTTTCACAATCCCAAAATAATGTAGCAGCTTCTATGATCATGTTGTTAGGCTGGATCTCTAGGAAGGATGGTAGATTACTCAGATATTTTCTGACGAGGGTTTTGTCACTAGAATGTAAATCTTCCCACCAACTTAGCAACCTTGGATGAATATTGGTGACCATGCCGAATTTGGGGACTTCATGCCTCATATTTCTGCAAGATAAATAAGGTTAGGCCCTTACCCCCACCAGACTCGACTATTTAATATCAACAATTAGTATGAAGCATTTAGTTCTCCAAATAAATGCACAGAACGTGATGATGTTCGTTTGGATTTAGGGAAACCCAGTGGACTTTTGGACAAGGATATCTTAAAGGATCATTATGTGGACAACATAACTGACCCGACTAGGTTTGACCATGATGCATGCACAATTTAAACAGAGTAAGGTTTCTATGGGGTGTTAGACTGGTACCCTTGAGCGGACAACTCAAGGGGGAAGGCACGGAAATGTCGACTGCACCGCTGATCGATTAGTTTTACCGCAAATAAGCCTTTCCGAATTTAGGGGTAATGATATAGGAAGAGCACAACCACTTATCAAGCGTTACTATAGTATTTGTTTGGAACGAGTGGAGTATGAAAATAAGAAGTTACACTATAGGAAGCCTGATTAGGACTTCCTCTCTTAGTTATGTAATCAATCACCCCAAGTGCCAAAAGTGTTCCATAGCCTTTATCATATCCGGGTGTGTTAGAGTTCTCTGAGGACCTCAAGGGATTCCGCGCAGTGCTCACACCCAGATTGTATAACCAAGATAGAGCAAGTGCAGTATGGAAGGGCCAACTTTTATGTGTCCAAGTTCAGAGGGAGCTCAAGGGTCCCAATGCAAGAGTCACACAAAAGCGGCAGAACCTAGTGGTCAAAGAGTATATGTAAGAGTGCTTGACATAGGTTTAAAGGAGTTGAGTTGGAAAACAGTTTTGAAAATAGTTAGTTTGAAATAAGTTTGCAACAACAACAGAAGAGTTGCTTAGGGAAAACAGTTTTGAAAAGGGAAGGGGATAGGAGCAACAACAGCTTAGAACCAGCCAGCACACAGAGAACAGGTTCACAAAATAGTACAATTCCAAAAGTTACATACAGGGAAGTAGGGGTTGGAGGCACAGAGGGCCCAAATCAGAAACACATAGTCATGGCTGAGAAGAGATGCACATAGACCAGCAAATACAAGGAGTAAGTAGGGGCTGATTAGTCTTCAGAACACAAACAACTACTTCAAGGGAATCATGCTTGAACTTATAATAGTAATAAGACTTGGGACAAGGTATGAGAGTAGTCATGCAGGGGGTCTATTACACATAATTAGTCATGACTTAGTGTTAATTAGGTACGTTAGGAGACATACTGATAAACAGGAACTCCGGTAAGCATGATGATTACATTTGAACAAGAGAGGGCAGAACTTAAACATGCTGAGTGAAGCAGTGAACAAGAAGTGCAATTAAACAACATGAGCAATTAAGTTAACGCAGAAAGAGACAAGGATTAACAAACAATGGAGCACATAGTGTTGAGTTTCAGAATTGAACTAGGAACATACCAGTTAGGGAAGCAAAGTGCAGAAAAGTTAAGCAAGTATAGTTCCACAGTCTAGCCTTGGCTTTCAGCCGGCTAGACAAGCAGTAGCACACGTAGTAGAGAAAGAAGAGAGAGTTTGAGTGTGTATGTGTGTGTTCTGAACTAAATGTTCGTGTCTTAAATTGAGAGTAGAAGAGAGTATATATAATAGTTTAGGAGTGGGGCAAAATAAGGTAAAGAAATCATAATTCAGTAATCAAGGAAATTACATATGAAATTAGCATAGTCTTCTTTCAATTAAGGAAAAATACCCCACGGTTAAAGGATACGAGTCACTTAAGGAAAGAAAATCAAATCAGACCCAAGTAAAGCGGTAAGCAAATGGAAGTTTAATTAAGGAAGTAATCGTGAAGAATCAGTGACATTACGGAGAATAAGGTAATAAGAATAATCAGAGTTATAAACAAGGGAATGAATCAATAATCAGCACATAATTTTAAACAAGCAAATCAGTCAATCGAAATAATGATGATTTGAAGAGAGGGAAAATATCAGTTTTCCATAAATAGACAAATAGGCAAAAAATAGAATTTCATAAATATGCATAAACTTGCCAAGGGATCGACTCAGATACCCTAGTAGAGATGAACTAGGGTAAAAGTCACAAGATACTGAATTAGGCTAAAGGGGAAAATCATGAAAGTCAAAGCATAACACCAACAATGTAACAAGTAGCTCGGAAAGAATCAAAATTGAAGGAAAAACATAAGAAAATTAGAGCTTTAACACAAACTAGTTAGGGTCTAGACAATTTTAGCAGAAATCAGTCAATAATATTTAAGAACATATGGTTAACACTCGAAAATCATGAAAACTTTGAGAAGACGAGTTTTTGTAAACCCTGGTTTAGAAAAGAGCAACTAAAATTGAAATAGTTACTCAAAACAGGGGATGTTTAAAGGAAAATGTTTAATAACACTTGAATCATCTCAGATCTATAAAGATCTGATAAGAATCGAACAGTAGTGAGTCTAGGGTTTCGAAAAATAGTAAAGATGAAGAAATATCGGTTAGAAAGTCATGGATACACTTATATCTAAGACAAATCTAAAGAAAAGTGAAAAATCTCAAGAGCTAGGGTTTTAGAGAACCCAAAGAAAATGAGAAATCATTAGATCATTACCGGTTTTAGCCGGAAAGGCCATGGATCTTACTCGAACAACCATGGATGGCCAGAAAGTAGCATAAAAGACCATGGATAGAAGTTGAACAAGATCTGGACTAGATCTCTTCGAGATCATTCCGCAAAATCACAAAAACGGGCAACCATGAGACGTAGGAGACAACTATACGTCTCAAACAACCATGGGAATCCATGGATTGAGGGAGAATCGAAGGGGATTGGGCTAGTTTTAGGTGGCGGCGGCTAGGGTTTGAGTTAGGTTTCAGAGAGAATTGGAGAGGGAATGGGATTCAAGGGCGGCGGATTATAACAAATGAGTTAGGTTAAGGGGTCGTTTGGGTTAAAAAAGGTAAGGGGAAATAGGGGTCGTTGATCTTAGAGATCAACGACCAGGATCAGATGGGTAGGTGGGATTTCGGGTTTGGGCATGGGTAAAGAAGGTGTGGGTCGGGTTTTAATTAGAATTGGATTGGGAAATTGGGGTCCAATTTTGGGCTACAATTGAAAGCCAATTTGGCTATATTTTAAATAGCCATTTTTCCCTATTTGATTTATAAAAATAGTAAATAGTTTCTGAAAACTAATTTAAAGTGCTAAAATGATTTATAATACATAGTTAATAATTTTAAAATACAGGATCCAATTTTATGCATATCAAACATAATTAAATCTTAAAAGGGCTAATACTGCAATTATGTGCAATTTAGATTTAAAAATACTAAATAAAATTGTAAAAATATATAAAATTACCTTAGTCGTATTTTGGCATAAATATAGAAATACAATAGATGAATTATCAAAACCATAATTTTGGAAATAATTATTAGGGATTTTATGGATAAAAAGGGAGAAAATAAGCAAATTTAAAACTTTAAAATTATGAAAAAAATAATAAAACCTTTGGACATGCTTATAGATGCATATATATGCTATTTCAAAGATATTTTACATACTGAAAATATATAGAAAAAAATTGGGTATCAACACATAATAATAGAATCGCCCACCGAAGTAGATACATGAACAAATGAAACAAAAGACTCACAGGGCGTATCCAAACAACGAGAAAAATATGATGACACATATGAAAAAGTTGAACTGGGATCAAATAACACAGAGGCATCCCTGTGGCAGACTGAAACAATACATGTAATCACAACATCTGAAGCAATAGCATTGGGTCTAGCTGGAAGTGCATAGAAACGGGCATGACCACCACTTGATCGACCTCCCCTTCTAGGGCGACCCCTAGCTAACTGTCCTCCACCCCTAGCTGGGTGGGTGGGTGGTGAAGTAACTGGTGCTGAAGTCGATGGCTGGCTCCTCTGCTGAGATGAGCCCCCAAGATAACGAGGACACTGCCTCCATATGTGACCCAACTCTCCACACTCATAACAACCCCCTGGTGCTGGAGACGGGGACTGAAGGGAACCCCTAGCACCAGGATGATTAGCAGAAGAACCTGGCATAAAAGAGCCCTGAACTGAAGGAGCACGGGATGAACTCTAGGCTGAAAGGGCACTGAGTGATGAATGACCCTGATGATAACTATGAGAACCATGACCCGATGACGCCCCATGATAACCTGGGCGAGCTGACTGAGTATGCCTGAATGGACGGCCTCTACCGTGCTGAAACTGACCTCTCGAAGGAGCATCGCCATAACTACTAGATCCTCGAGGCCTCTTGGCCTCCCTCTCATCTCGCTCCTGGCGACGACCTGAATCAATCTCGTGAGCAATGTCAACAACCTCCTCAAAAGTAGCACCAGACACCCTCTCCCTGGTCATGAGAATTTGAAGTTGATATGTGAGGCCATCGGTGAACCTCCTGATCCTCTCTCTATCCGTAGGAACCAACCAAACAGCATGACGATCTAACTCCGAGAACCTCATCTCATACTGCGTCACAGTCATATCTCCCTGACGTAACTGCTCGAACTGCCTATGCAGCTCCTCTTTGCGAGACTGTGGCACATACTTCTCCAAAAAGAGAACGGAGAACTGCTGACAGGCAAGGGGTGCTGCACCAATAGGCCTACGCCTCTCATAAACCTCATACCAAGTGAAAGCAGCTCCAGAAAACTGAAAAGTAGTAAATGCGACCCCGCTGGTATCCAGGATACCCGTTGTACGAAGAATCCTCTGACACTTGTCCAAGAAACCCTGGGCATCCTCGCCCTCTGTACCATTGAAAGTCGGAGGCTGAAGTCTACCAAACCTCTCCAATCTGTGTTGCTTGTCCTCTGGCATAACAGGAGCTACATAGTCCTAAGCAGCTGCAACCGGCTGGGCTGGAGGTGCCCCGCCGTCTTAAGTCCCTGCATGACCTGCTAAGGTGTGCGAGTGACGGGAGTTTGAGTGCTTCCCCCAGCCTAATAAGTAGCTGGGGATGTAGTAATTGAGACAGCCTGAGCTAGGCCAGTGCATACTGATAGAATCTAGGCCAGGGCCTCCTGAAGACCTAGAATCACAATGGGCACAACTAGTGCTGCTAGAGCGTCTACAACTGGTACCTGATCATGAACTGTGGCGGCTGGTGGATCTGCCGATGCTGCCCTAGCTGCTGCGGGCTACACCCCTACCCCTACCACGACCTCGATCGCGTCCTCGGCCTCTAGTGGCCCCAGCTGGTGGTACTGGTGGTCGTCCATCCTGATCCGGTTGCACGTGTCCTCACCATCTGTGAGAGAATAGAATAATAGAAGTTTAGTACTCGGATCAATAGATTCGCACGACAAGAATTTCAAGAATATAAAGATTTCCTAAAGGTTCTGCAGCCTCTCGAGGATAAATATAGACGTCTCTGTACTGATGTACAAGACTCTACTAAACCTGCTTATGACTCGTGAGACCTATGTAACCTAGGCTCTGATACCAACTTGTCACGACCCTAAACTGGACCTAGTCGTGATGGCGCCTATCGTGAAAAAAGGCCAGCCAACACAAACCCCCAATATCAACTAAACAGTTATAGTAATTCATTTTAAGTCATTAATAAGCTATAAATCCCAAAATATAGAGTAGAATAGAACAGTGCGGAAACAAACACAGCCCGACATCAGGGTGTCACCAGTTATGAGCACCTAAATTCGTCTGAGAGAATGAAAAGACAACATAGTCTAATACAAAGTTAGTACAAAGTGAAATAAATATAGGAGGGAGAAGCACTGGGCTACAAATGCCGAGCAGCTACCTAGTCAACTCCGAACAAGCCTGCTCGAAAGCAAATCAGCACTCGCTAGCGTGACCTGAGACTCCTGGATCTGCACACAGGGTGCAGGGAGTAATATAAGTAAGCCAACTTAGTAAGCAATAAATATAAAGGCAGTTGAGCGATAAGAAGACAAGTAAAACACAGCATAATGCTACAACAAAACCTTATATAAAACCAGAACTATGCAATTAAACAGTAAAAGCTCGTAAAAACACCTTAGTTCAGTAAAAACCTCTTTAAAACATCTTTTAGTAGTTCAAACGAGTGATGAAAATAGGGAGAAAAGGATAGGAACATAAATCAGCCCCTCGGGCAAAATACCAACAGAATCAGCCCCTCGGGCTATCTCACAATCTCTCGTATCAGCGCCTCGGGCAATAACATGAAACAACAACAGCCCCTCGGGCAATATCACATCTCACACTGGATACCCGTGTTCACTAGGGGTGTGCAGACTCCGGAGGGGCTCCTACAATCCAAGCGCTATATCAAGCCATCTCGTGGCATAATCAAACTGGCCCTCAACCTTATAATCGTGAATCAGTACACATTATTGTGGTGCGCAGCCTGATCCCATAATAACCTCACAACACAGGCCCTCGGCATCACTCAGTCAAAAATCTCTCAAGCCACTCGGGCAACAGTAAAACATGATGCTCAGCCCAAAGTATCATTTAAAATGTTAGAAATGGAGTAATAGCCTGTTTGGCCAAGCTGGAGAAATCAGCTTATTTTGAGAAGTGCTTTTGAAAAAAGTACTTTTGAGAGAAGCCTTTTGTGTTTGGCTAATCAGTCTGAAAAGAACTTTTGAGAAATAATTTGTGTTTGGCCAAGCTTTTTAGAAAGTGCTTTTAAGTGTCAAATTACGAATAAGGACATGAATAGATTTACTTAATAATTAATATTATAAGTAAATAAATAATATCAAAATTTTGTTATTACATGCAATAATTAAAAAAATCATTTTATTTAAGTAAAATATGAAAATAAAATTAAAAAGTACTTAATTCTTTTAATATAAGTTAAATATATTAAAATTCCTTCAACAAATATAAAAGCATTCACCCCTAAAGTCACTATATATTAGAAAGTTTTCCTAAAAATAAGAAGAAATATTTATAAATTAATATCCTAAGTATTAGGTTTAAGGGTTATTTTGGTATATACTATATTTTGTTAAGGGTATTTTAGGTAAGAAGAAAAGCCAAAACTGCTTCTGCTTCTGCTTTTGGAAAGAAGCTACTTTTTTCTACTTCTCTAAAACTGCTTCTGCTTCTTCCCAAAAGCACTTTTTTCCCCAAATAAGCTTGGCCAAACACCTCAAATTAGGAAAAAAGTGCTTTTGGGAAAAAAAAAAAGCACTTTTTTTCTCTTGAGAAGCTTGGCAAAACAGGCTATAAATATGGTTGAGTTATGAAAATAGTAAAATACAGCATGACCGAGCATAAATATGAAGTCAAAACACTGAGGAACAGTAGTAAGATCCCTTAAGGGTCCAAAACAGTTGGAACGAGGCCCAAATATGGCATTCAACCCAAAACATGATAATATTTTCCAAAACACAATGGTAGCAAACAGTTTTCAATCAAATACGCGGTTAAATAGTCATACGAGATGGACTAAGTCACAATCCCCAATGGTGCACGACCCCACGCTCGTCATCTAGCGTGTGTGTCACCTCAAAGTAGTACAACAGTGTGAAATTCGGGGCTTCATACCCTCGAGACAGCATTTACAATCATTACTTACCTCTATCTGGTCGAAATTCTAGCCCGCGATGTCGTTACCCCTCGAATCGGCCTCAGGATGTTCCAAATCTAACCAAAAATAGAAATACCATCAAAATATGCTAAGGGAACAAAGCCCACTCGAAAATAACCAATTTACATCAAAATCCATAAATTGGCCAAACACGACCCTCGGGTCCATGTCTCGAATTCCGATAAAAATCACAATACTGAAATCCTTACACTCTCACGAGTTCGTACATATCAAACACATCCAAATCCGACCACAAATGACCCCTCAAATCCCTACTCAAAGGTCTCTAACTTCAAACCCTAGTTCTTCAATTTTTGACCACAAATTTCCATAAATTTTAAGCCTAATCAGTGAAATAACACCATAGAAATGAGTTTTAGGTTCAACAATCTTACCTCAACGAAGTTCCCTTGAATTCCCTCTTCAAAATCTCCCAAAAGGCTCCAAAATTGACTTAAAATGGTGAAGAAATGCTGAAAATCACGAATGGGGGTTTATATACTTTCTGGCCCAGGATTTTCGCACTTGTTTTCCATTTTCCGCACCTACGGAGCCACTTTTGCGCTCAACAAAACTGCTCCTGCGGTTTTCACTTAAACCCCTAGGACCGCACCTGCGCATACCCTTCCGCACCTGCGGTCTCGTAGGTGCGCTGAAATTTCCACACCTGCGCCTCCAGACCATCTCGCCCAATTCTGCATCTGCGACCCTCTGGGCGCTTCGACCCGCACCTGCGGTCCCAAAGTCGCAGATGTGGTTATGATAGACTTCAGCAGCTTCAACTGCAACTCCCCAACTCCAACTTTTTCCGTCAACCATCCGAAATCACCCCGAGGCCTCCGGGACCCCAACCAAAAGCACGAACAAGTCATATAGCACTATCTACACTTCTACCAATCTTCGAAACACCTAAAACAACATCGAATCAACCAAATGACATCGGATTCAAGCCTAAGGTTCCAAAAACTTCTGAATTTCGCTTTTGATCAAAAAGTCTATCAAACCTTGTCCGAATAACTTAAAATTTTGCACACACATCACAAATGACGCAACGGACCTGCTCCAAATTCCGAAATTCTATTCCGACTCCTATATCAAAATATCACATATCAACCGGAAAACACCAAAATTCCAATTTCGCTAATTCAAACCTAAATCTACTCCGAACTTCCAAAACACATTACGATCAGGATCCTAAGTCCCAAATCACCTCTCGAAGCTATCCGAATCATAAAGATCAAATTCCGGGATCGAATACTCACAAGTCAACTTCCAGTTGACTTTCTAACTCAAAGACCAACTTTGGAGACTAAGTGTCTCAAACCTTACCAAAACCATTCCGGATTCGAACTGACTAACCCAATACCATATAACACAGATAAACAAAGCAATAAGAAGTAGAAATGGGGAAAACAGAGTGATAACTCATGAAATGACCGGCCGAGTCGTTACATTTGGCCAGATACTAATTCGGCTGCACATCCTCAAGTCCCAGGTAGGAATTCAAAGTACGCTGATCAAATTTTACCTTGAGGTTGCGCAATTTGGTAACCTTGGTTCCTTTTACAATATGCAAGTGTTGGCATAGAACTCCTGGACAAGGTGTTCCTTGATATCAACTAGCTCCTCAGTAAATTGCATCCTGCCTTTTCTCTTTGTAAGCTATTCAAGGACTACTGGATTGTACTTTTCTAGGTCCTCGTTGAGGAATTGCCTTTCATAAGTGAGGACCTTTCTTTACACCACTTTTGAAGTCCACATAAGCATTAAAGCTCAAGAACCGGTGTTCCCAAACCACTTTTTTCTTAGTCCTTCTTGTGCCAAACCTTGCAATCTTTCCCCCTTTTGTTATCAGGTGTATCATCAGAACCAGAGTCTGGTGCAGCTACATTTGACTCATGGCTAGTACTAGTTGTGCTCTAAGGGTACCCTGAGATGTGGAAGGTCCAGCTTGGGTCTCAGACTGTCCCTGTTGTTGAGACTGCTCCTCATTATGCTCTTTTGACTGAGATAATGAGTTGCCTTCGGAGGTTTTCCTAGACAGGACATAAGAATCAGAATTTGAGATGCTCCGAACTTTCCCTTGGCCGGTTGTTTATTTCTTGGCGATTTCTTTTTGTGCACTAAGATGGATGCCACATCTACCTCTTCCCTTCCCTTGGCTACCCTTTCCTTTAGATGTCTCCGCCTTTCCTCTTGATAGTACCATTATCTGTTTATGCACAAAGAAAGTTGTCAGTTAGTATAGAAGCTATTGACATGAGGGACAAAGCAGTTAGGAGTCACATTAGTAGTAGAGGAAAGCATAAGAGCAGTGGGGTGTTCATTGTTAAACATGCAGAAGACAGAGTGAAAGTGTGGTCCGCACAATTCAAGTGCAGTCCAGAAAGTGAAAGTGTGTTCCGCGAAAATCAAAGTGCAGCCACATATCTCATAGATGCATCAGACCTTTACAGAGAAGTCTCTGAAGGACACTGAGGAGACGATTCTAGGACCGTAGAAATCCAACTGTGGTTTGCACAATTAAATTGCAGTTCAAACTTGAGTAAAAGTACTCAGGTCCCAGAGAAGAAGTTCTTTGAAGGACAGTGTGGACCTCTCTTTGCGGAAATGAAATTTCAAGTGCAGTCCGCACAATGAAATTGTGGCTGCATAACTAGGGTTATCAACCAGGCTACCTAAATCAGCAATTGTATACGGTCCGCACAATCAAGAACAGTAAAGTACGAAGGTCAATTTCTACTTTGGTTATGCAATTGTTTGTTCAATCCAACTAGGTAACATGGTAAAGGCATGATAGCAATAGTCCTAACCAAATCTAAGAATAATTTTACAATTACCCATTCTTAAACTACCCCACTTGGACACAGATAATAGATGTCACATAGATGTCCTATTTAAAAACAAAAATAGATTAAAAAAAAAAATCATCAAGATTGAAGTTATGCATACTAGATTGTGCAAGTATGATTAGAATGAATAAAATGTGAGTAGCTGTGTGTGGTCAAATGTGCGAGGAAATGGTTCTTTAGTAGAATCTCAGTCAGAGGGTGAAAACGGCAAAAAGTGTAAAATGATGACCTACTATTTCTCTCTCTCTCTCTATATATATATATATACATATATATATATATATACACATATATATATATATATATATATATATATATATACATATATATATATATACATATATATATATATATACATATATATATGGGTCGGGTCAAAGAGAGGGTGAGTGCGACCGCAATATTCCAAATACGGTCTGCACTCTATTACCTGGGTGGTGGAGAGCTTGTATATATGTATATATATATATATATATATATATATATATATATATATATATATATATATATATATATATATATATATATATATATATACATATATATATGGGTCGGGTCAAAGAGAGGGTGAGTGCGACCGCAATATTCCAAATACGGTCTGCACTCTATTACCTGGGTGGTGGAGAGCTTGTATTGTGCGGTCCGCACTTTTTCAAGTGCGTCCACACGTCTACCAATATATTTTCAGTGACCTCCCTGAAATTGCTCTCTTGTGGCTGCAAAATTAGCTCCGCACTGTTGTGAGAAAATTTTAGAGACCCTTATTTTAGTACTTGAGCTACTTTTTGAAAATGCGGTCCGCAGTCAAAATCTGCAACCACAATCAAATTTTTGTGGCCTGCATTTCCTCTTTTGCGGCCGCACAAATAAAAGTGCGGCCTGCACTTTGTCATGCAATGCCACATCTTCAGCCATTTTTTAATACCCAACGCTGATCACGACAGCACACTTCAAAGCTAGTTAACAATAATAAACAACATCTAGACTAAAAAAGAAATAGGAAAAGAACTTGGGTTACCTACCAAGAAGCGCCTTAATTAACGTCGTGGTATGATGTAATCTCATAGCATCTTCAATTGAAGTAAAGAACCGCCACCAACAATTTTAAATGGTCCATCCACTTTGATTTAATCTTTCTGAAAAACATTCTTAACCTTGAGTTGAACAAGAACACTAGATCACCGGCCTTGAACTCCTTGTTCCAAATATACTTGTCATGAGGTACTTCATCTTTTCTTTGTACAAGGACGAACTCTCATAAGCATGATACTGGAATTCATCCAATTCATTCAAATTTGCAACCCGCAAGTTAGCGGCTACATCCCAATCAAGATTTAATTTCTTCAAGGCCCACATTGCCTTGTGTTCTAATTCTACCGGAAGATGTCAAGCTTTTTCGAACACCAACCGATATGGAGATATTTTGATAGGTGTTTTGTAAGCCTTTCAATATGCCCATAAAGCATCATCAAGCTTCTAAAACCAATTCGACCGATTTGCATTCACCGTCTTAGACAAAATACTTTTTATCTCGCGGTTGGAAACTTCCACTTGACCACTTGCTTGTGGATGATAAAGGGTTGTCACTTTAGAGTGACACCATACTTGCTGAGCAAAGTGTCAAAAACCTTGTTACAAAAGTGCGACCCTTCATCCCTTATAATTTCCCCCAAACTCCCAAACCTTATGAAAATGTTCCTCTTCAAGAAATCCAATACATTTCTATCCTTATTTTTGGGTGAATAAAACTCTTCAAGCCATTTAGACACATAATCTACCGTGACCAAAATGTAGATGTTACGACAAGAACTCACAAAAGGGCCCATAAAATTAATGCCCCAAACATCAAAGATATTAATCTCCAAGATGGTTGTAAGGGACATCTCACGTTTCTTTGGAATTCCACTGGCCCATTGACATCTATCACATCTTCATAACAATCATTTGCATCTTTGAAGAGAGTAGACCAATAGAAACTACAACTTAGGACTTTAGCCGCCATTCTTGAGCCACCATGAGGACCACCATAAGGTGAAGAATGACAAGCCTCATGAAGATCACTTTGTTCTACATCCAGCACACATCTTCTAATCACCCCATCCGTGCAAATCCAAAAAGGTATGGTTCATCCCTATAGTAGTCTTTACGATCCCTCTTGATCTTCTTCCTTTGGTTTGAAGTGAACTCTCTCAGAACGATACCACTCACAAGGAAATTTGCCAAATTCGCAAACCATGGTACCTCTTTAATTGAAAGTGCCAAGAGTTGTTCATCAGGAAAAGTGTCATTGATCTCAAGGCCATCATGTGGCCTCCCCTCCTCTTCCAAACGAGACAAGTGGTCCACAACTTGATTTTCACTTTCCTTCTTATCTTGGATGTCAATATCAAACTCTTGCAATAAAACCACTCATCTCATAAAACGAGCTTTAGATTCCTTTTTGCTCATAGGATAGTGAAATGATGCATGATTCGTGTGCACAATAACTTTGGCACCCATCAAGTATGGGCGGAACTTCTCAATAGCAAACACAATGGCATGTAGCTCATTCTCCGTAACAGTATAGTTGACTTGGGCATTATTCATGGTCTTACTAGCATAGTTGACCGGGTGGAAAACCTTGTTGATACGTTGCCCCAAAACGGCCCTAATCACTATATCACTTGCATTACACATGAGCTCAAATGGCAAACTCCAATTTGGAGAGGTAATGATAGGAGTAGTTTTCAACTTGAGCTTCAATTGTTCAAAAGCTCTCATACAATCATCATTTAAATGGAAATTTGCCATTCTCGAGGAGTTTGTGCAAAGGTTTCACCACTTTAGAAAGTCTTTGATAAATCTTCGGTAGAATCCAACATGGCCCAAGGAACTCCCCACATACTTTACCGAAATAGGGGCTGGAAGCTTAGAAATAACCTCAATTTTTGCCTTATCCACTTCAATACCATTCTTTTAAATCTTATGGCCAAGGATAATGCCTTTCTCATCCATGAAATGACATTTCTCCCAATTGAGTACCAAATTTGTTTCCTCATATCTAGCCAAAACCTTTTCCAAATTAGCAAGACAATCATTAAATGAATCCTTAACCACCGAAAATTCATCCACGAAGTCCTCAAGGTAATCTTCTACCATGTCCGTGAAGATAGCCATCATGCACCGTTGAAAAGTAGTCAGTGCATTGCACAATCCAAAGGGCATCCTCTTGAAAGCAAAGGTACCATATGGGCATGTAATGGTGGTTTTCTTTTGGTCTTCCGGTGCAATAAAAATTTGATTGTATCCTAAGTGACCATCAAGAAAGAAATAGAAAGTACGACCGACCAACCAATCAATATTTGATCCATGAAAGGGCTCTAATGGTCCTTCCTTGTAACTTTGTTGAGCTTACGATAATCCATACAAACTCTCCAACTGGTGATCATTCTTGTGGGTATCAACTTATTCTTATCATTGGTAACAACTGGCATACTCTCCTTCTTTGGGACACATGGAACCGGAGAAGTCCATGAACAATGTAAATGAGCATCCAACAATTTGATAATCTCATTTTTGACCACCTCTTGCATAGACCATTAAGTCTTTGTTGATGTTCAATAGATGGTTTAGCACCATTATCCAACTTGATCTTATGCATGCAAAATGCGGGGCTTATACCCCGAATGTCTACGAAAGTCCATCCAATAACTTTCTTCCCCCTTTGTAAGACCACCAATATGGAATCTACGTGAACATTATTCAAACAAGAGGAAAGAATAACTGGTAAAGTAGAACAAGGGCCAAAAAATTCATACTGAAGGTGGGGTGGCAATGGCATCAACTCCAAGGTAGGTGGCTCTTCAATTGAAGTCTTTGTAGGAGGAGTCTTCCTATTCTGACAACTTTTAGGGTGTGTAATTGTAAGACTCCCTTCCTTGCAAAGAGTTCACACATTCTATGAAACCATCCATCTCGTCATCATCAAAATTGAGCAAAATGGCTTCCAACATATCCAATATTGATTGTAGCACTTGTATCATCAACAATGACATTGGTCACCAAATCCACAAAAGCACACACCTCATTGTTATTTGGTTGACGCATAGACTTGCAAACATGAAACATTATTTGTTCACCATTTCGGAAAGTGAATTCTCCGGCTTCAACATCACAATGGGCCTTACCAGTAACAAGGAAAGCCCTTCCAAGAATGATAGGTACTTCATAATCAACCTCACAATCAAGAATAACAAAGTATGTCAGAAGAATAACAGTCTTTTCATTGTGAGGTCGGCCATTTGCAGCCCCAAAGATGTGGGTCTTGGTTTCCCAATCCCCAAAGGTTTGAACATCGAATAGGGCGTCAAATTGATACTCGCCCTAAGATCACAAAAAGCTTTAGCAAAATTGGCACTTCCAATAGTACAAGGAATTGTGAAAGTGTCGGGATCCTCCAACTTAGGAGCCATGGATTGAATAATTGCACTCATTTGATGAGTGACCTTGATCAATTAAAAGTTCATAGACCTCTTATTGGTCACAGGATCTTTCATTAACTTGGCATAACCGGCATTTGTTCCAAAGCTTCCACCAATGGTACATTAATAGAGAGGCCTTTCATTATTTGAATAAACTTCTTGAATTTATTCTCACCATTTTGCGTAGTGAGCCTTTGAGGGTAAGGAGTTAAAGGCTTTGGAAAGGGTGCCTTAGCCTTTTGCACCACAGGATCCAACATGTCAATAATGTGTTCCCTAGATGGGTTCACCTCCTCTCAGATCTCTTCCACACTATTATAAATATCAATCCAAACATCATCATGTACCTGAAATTCATTTTGTGGGACTTCCTCCTCTTGGAATGCTTGGTAATTGGTCATCATGTACAAGTTGCTTTTCATTTGAGCTGGGTGCATTCTGGCCTCTTCCACTTCTTGTGATAACTACCATACCATGCCCCATGTTGTTACCACACTTTCTGTTCACTACTGTATCATTTGGTAATGCACCCTTAGGATGAGTATTAAGAGCTTGAGAGATTTGCCCCATTTGCACTTCAAGATTCTTAATAGATGTAGTATGTAAGGCAAGTTGGACATCCGAATTCACATTCTTTTCCATCATTTGCTTGAACATGTTCTCAATATGAACCATTTCATTGCTTAAGGAACTTGAACCGTGGGAAGGATAAGGATGCGGATTGCTTGGTTGTTGGTACATTGGAGGTCTTTGGAAAACCCAAACTTCGATTTGCATGATTGTTATCATTCCCTCAATTTCCTTGGTTTTTACCTCCCCAGTTCCCTTGGGTTATGCCAATTCCATTGATTGTTAGAACCTCAATTGCCTTGGTTATTTTGAGATCATCGTTGATTTTGATTGAAGCCCTTGAAATTGCTCCATTGCACCTTGGTAATTGTTCACAAATTGTACCTCTTCTTCTTGCTCTTGATAGGATTCATATTGATCATAACCATAATCATCTTGTGCATAAGTCACTACCGAGGTTGAAATTGGGGACCTTTTGTACGCTTTTTATTGGCCAAAATACTCACCCCCTCCATGGAATGAACTTTCTTAGGAGCTTGAGTTTGATGAAGTTGAGCCTTAGCGAGTTGAGTCATGGTTGTGCTAAATTCGGCAATAGCTTGCCCATTGTCTTGCAATTCTTTATAAAGGTAATTTATGTTGGGATCACCTTGGGGAACATTGGCTCAGGATTTCCAAGCCGAAGAAGTTTCTGCCTCTCATGAAGAATCTCACATGACTTCGCATAAGGTGTTATCATGAAATTACCTTTGGCCAATTGATTGACCACATATTGATTTGTGGTATTAATACCATGGTAAAAAGTTTTTTGGATCATGTTTTCAGTCATATCATTGTTTGGGGAACTCCTTCACCGTAGTCCGACACCGCTCCCAAATCTCATGCAAAGGTTCATTGGGCTATTGCTTAAAAGCCAAATATTTTATACTGTAGAGTTTCCATATGCCGGGGAGAGAAGAAATTTGAAATAAAATTCACCGATAATTCATCTCGTGTATGAATTGAATGATTAGGCAATCGTTCCAACCAATCCATACTCTTACACCTTAGTAAGAAGGGAAAAAGTTTTAACCACAATGCATCTTCCGAGACATTTGTTTGTTTGCTTCCCCAACACGTATCTACAAAACCTTTCAAATGCTTGTAAGTATTTTGAGTTAGTGCCCCGATGAAATAACCTCGTTGCTCGAGCAAAGTGAGCATCACATTGGTAATTTGAAAGTTACCTGACCTAATGCAAGGGGGGAATATGGCGCTTGCATACTCTTCATTGGCAAAAATCCGGTGTTGAGCCGCTTTTGGTTGTGGTGGTGGTGGAGGCACATTGTCTTGTTGCTCACGGGCTCGGTGGTTTTGTTGTGTAACTTGTGGAATTTCATCAAGTTGTTCCTCCTTTCCATCCACCTTTCCCAATGGTATGTTTCCAAGTTTGTTGTTCGCCATTTGAAACCTAAAATCACTTCAACAAGTTAGAATCACGAAAGTAAAAAAAGATACTCAAGAAACAAACTCAAGTATATAGCTAACACCGTAAACTCCCCCGCAACGGCGTCAAAAATTGATCACGTCCAATTCACACCCCAATTAAGGGAATATGAAATGGTCGTTACAATAATGGAACCTAATACGAGTCGGGGTCAAAGCACAAGGAGTTTAAATTGGGTGTTATGGTAATATTTAAGAGAGCAACTTGAAATAACTAAATTTAACTTCCAAATAAAAGTGTGTATCAGTTTTGCTGATTAAACTATTGAGGATTTTGACTAAGCTAGCAAACAAGTAATAATTGAAATGTTTTTGAAGTTTTACCCTCCCAGACCCCACTTGTGGGATTCATGGGTTTGTTGTTGTTGTTGTTGCTGTTGTTGTTGTTGTTGTTGTTGTTGTTGTTGTTGTTGTATCAAATAGAGAAAAGCCTAGGATTGTAAATATAACCTAGGTGTTAACCTAATGGGTAAAGTAAATTTATGCTTGCTTGGTTGATCGAAGTTATTATGACTCTCAATACTCATGTACTCACTCAATACCTCTCGGTTAAAGAGTAATTATCTTTGAATTAGCTCTCTCAAGTCCAAATAGGTAGCTATAAATGCAATTGAATATGAGTCCAAGTTTGATTATTCCTATATCTTGTTCAAATCCTTTAATTAAACTAATCAATAACTCAACTAGTTCAAATTCTTGTTAGCCAAATTTTCATAGATTAAATTCCTCTTTTCAAGTAAGAGCAAAGCCAAAGAGACATAAATCAATGTTTACAACCATCAATTCTAACTTTAAATCATAAACAAAGCTAAATAATACTATCCCAATCAATAGCAAGCATAATATTAAACACACATAAGTTTACACACTAGAGTTGGATCACAGTCCTAGATAAAAATCTAGCTACTCATGTTAATAAATATGGAAAAAAGAAAAGAAGAACAAATTAAAGATATAAAACTAAATTAAAATGAACTATTACATTATCCTCTCTAATTGTAGCTCAAAGTTGCTCCTAATGGCCAAAAATAAGGAACTACCAGCTGCTACAATGAAAATATACCCTAAAAATCATAAATTTCTATTTATAGGGCTCCCAAAATCTCTGACAAAAATGCCCTTCGGAGGGTTCTTCGGCCGAACTACAACTTATGTGTTCTGAACTTCAGCTGGGTTGATGATGATATGCTTTCAGTAAGAGGAGTTCTGTGGTCGCACTTTAGCTTGCGACCGCACTTTAATTTTTGCAGGCCATATTTGAGGAGGTTTCAAACTTGTTCAATTGCTTATTCTGTGATCTTTCAAGCTTGCCAGTACGAACCTATTTTGCATGCCAAGTGCGACCATGCATTTTAATATGTGGACCGCACTTCTACCAAAAATCCATGAAGCGTCAGTTCTTCTTCTACGACCGTATTCCATCTTCTGTGAATCGCACTTGATTTTGTAGCCGGAGATGGAATTTTGCGGACCACACTTTTCTTAGAATTCTCCTCTTTTCTTAACTTGGATATCTTCATTGAGCTTACATTCTCCAGCACACCTGCAATTCAATCATTTTCATTAGATTCGGAGATAAAAATTAGTACTTTCGGACCAAAAACTATAGCTAGAAGGCACAAATAAGTGGTTAAAGACCACACTTATCAAGGAACTTTTGAACAATTGAAGCTCAAGTTGACAACAACTCCTACCGTTATATCTCCAAATTGGAGTTTACCATTTGAGCTCGTGTGCGATGCAAGTGATGTAGCTGTTGGGGCTGTTTTGGAGCAACGTATCAGTAAAGTTTTTACCCGATCTACTATACTAGTAAGACCATGAATAGTGTCCAAGTCAACTACATCATTACGAAAAAGGAGCTACTTGCCATTGTGTTTGATATTGAGAAATTTCGCCCGTACTTGATGGTTGCCAAAGTTATTAGACACACGGATCATGCAACACTTCGCTATCTTATGAGCAAAAAGAAATCTAAAGCTCGTTTGATTAGGTGGTGCTTTTGTTGCAAGAGTTTGATATTGACATCCAATACAAGAAGGGAAGTGAAAATCAAGTTGTGGACCACTTATCTCATTTGGAGGAGGAGGGGAGGCCACATAATGGCCTTGAGATCAATGACTCTTTTTTCGATTATCAACTCTTGACATCAATGAAAGACGTACCATGGTTCGCAGATTTAGTAAATTTCTTTGTGAGTGGTATCATTCTGGAAGATTTCACATCACACCAAAGGAAGAAGATCAAGAGTGATTGGAAAGACTATTATTGAAATGAACCATACCTTTTCCAAATTTGCACGGATGAGGTTATTAGAGGATGTGTGCCGGATGAAGAACAAAGTGATATCCTTGGGGTTTGTCATTCTTCACCTTATGGTGGTCATCATGGGGGGATTAAGAATGGCAGGTAAAGTCCTAAGTTGTGGTTTCTATTGGCCTACTCTCTACAAAGATGCAAATTATTTGGTAAGAAGATGTGACGAATGTCAACGGGTCGATGGAATTTCAAAGAAATATGAGATGCACATTACAACCATCTTGGAGATTAATATCTTCGATGTTTGGGGCATTGACAATATAAGTGCTTTTGTGAGTTCTTGTTGTAACACCTACATTTTGGTCGCAGTGGATTATATGTCTAGATGAGTTGAAGCGGTTTCTTTACCCAATAATAAGGCTAGAAGTGTGGTGGCTTTCTTGAAGAGGAGCATTTTTACAAAGTTTTGGACTTCGCGGGCAATCATAAGTGATGAAGGGTCTCACTTTTGCAACAAGGCTTTGGACACTTTGCTTGGCAAGTATGGTATTACTCACAAAGTGACAACCCTCTATCATCCACAACCAAGTGGTCAAGTAGAAGTTTCCAACTGAGAGATAAAGAATATCTTCTCCAAGACGGTAATGCAAATCGGTCGAATTGGTCTAAGAAGCTTAATGATGCTCTATGAAATATATCATGACTTACAAAACACCTATCGAAATGTCTCCATATCTGTTGGTGTTAGAAAATCTTGTCATCTTCCGGTGGAATTAGAGCACAAGGCAATGTGGGCTTTGAAGAAACTAAATCTTTATTGGGATGTAGCTGCTAACTTCGGAGTTGCATATTTAAATGAATTGGATGAATTCCGGTACCATGCTTATGAGAGTTCATCCTTGTACAACGAAAAGATGAAGTACCTTCATGTCAAGTATATTTGGAACAAGGAGTTCAAGGACGGTGATATAGTGTTGTTGTTCAACTCAAGGTTGAGAATGTTTCTCTGAAAGCTTAAATCGAAGTGGAGCTGTCCATTTGAAATAGTTAGTGTAATACCCTTTGGTGCTTTGGACTTGAAAAATAAGAACAATAAAATATTTCAAGTCAATGTTCATCAAGTGCAGCATTACTTGGGAAAAGTTGGTGAAATCCACATGGTGGCGATTCTTTACTTCAATTGAGGATCATATGAGAATGCATCTTCCCACGAATTCAAATAAGGCGCTTCTTAAGAGGCAACCCAAGATCTTTTCCTTTTTTTATCTTTTAGTTTAGATGTTGTTTATGTTTTTTAACCTGATTTGAAGTCTGTTGTGGTGATCGGTGTTAGGTGTTGAGAGATGGTTCAACATATAACATTACATGGAAATTTGCGGACCGCACACTTATTTGTGTAGTACACAAGATGGTCTGATAGTAGATTTTGACTGTGGCCCGCAATTATAGTCGCAGCCCAAGTGCTAAATTGAGGATTCTCTGAACTTTTCTCGTAACAGTACAGAGCCAATTTTGCGGCCTATGACACAACTATGTGGCCGCAGGAGAGCACTGTCACGACCCAATTTAGGATCATGACCGACACTTAGGAGTAAGTGCCCCCAAGTAAGCCTCATCGGTATTTTACAGAAAATCGGACAGAGTTTCTCCTATTTTTTGGACTATCCAAAAATTTCTCTATCTCAAAATCAACAACCAACCATCCTAATATCAAACCAAACAATTAACAACTTATCAATTAACCAAAACAAGTCTCCACCATTATTAATCAACCCACTAACAACCAGAAATATCAATTTATATCCAACTTTGATAATAAAGAACGATACTCAACATAAAACTATAATAACAAAATAATACTCATGACACTAAAATAATTACTATGGAACGACTCTAAGAGTTCAAAGAAAAGACTATAACAATAAATAAAATCTCAGCTCACGCGAACAAGTGCGAGGCTCACCAAGAACTATCAACCTGTGCGCTCTAATTAATAAAATCCTCGCCCGCGTCAACTATTGTCTCTATAAAAAAAATTAGCAGGAAATGAGTCGCTAGCTCAATTAGTAATAACACTTAACCACAACCATTTTTATTTGGGACAAGTCAGAAAACATGCTAGTATATCAACAGAAAATAACATAAAAATTCCCTTTCAGAAACAATAAATAATTTTCAGTCTCATCATGTTTTTATTGTAGTATAACACAATTAACAATTCAATAATAAGCTCGGTAACCACTATATAATATCAATATTTACAATTGGGAGGTTTCAATGAACAGATCTTGTAATCGGTATAACTATGGACTTCTTCGCAAGAAGTCAAATATAACGGTAGTCCCTACTCGAGGGAAATTGATAACGGTATGTTATTTCTACCTTCCCACTAGCGAGGGTTATAATGGTAATCGGTAATTACAAGGTGCACTAGGTCTAACGAACCCGCCGTTAGCTACGAGATCCTTCAATGTCTACTCTCATTTATACTTGTCTCTGTAATCCGTATATCTCATAGGAAAATATTTTAAAATTTATAGGGCATTTCGGTTCTTATCAAATCATGTAACTTCATTTCGATAATAGTAAATTCAAGTAACGGTAAAACATATCTAGTGACAACAAGAATATTTAAAACAACAGTAATCATGTCAAATAATTATATCGGTATCACATCGAGTAAAAAACTTGTCCCACATGCAACTTGAAATAATCGGTAACATATTCATGTTAAAAATTATGTGTAAATCATGCAAGTTATGAAAACACAAATTGCTGTAAGATTACTACTCACAGTACTCGTGCCGAGATACCAAATGCTTCACTTTGAGCAATTCAAACAATTTTCTCCAATCAATCTATAATTACATAATATCGATCTCATGTTAATTTCCTTGTTTAGACTAATTCATAGCTAATTTAGAATACCCAATCATCGGGGTTCATATTTGAGTTTTAATTTATGGATTTATATTTACTCATAAAACTAGTCCAAAATCTATAAATTTCAAACTACTTAGTATATACTTTATTTCTCCAAAATTAGACCTATCAGTACTTAAACCAAACCTTTATAGCCTTACTGTCCATAGTAATTATTTATTTATTTATAAAAAAGTGATATGGAATTCTTTTGTACTACATGAAATTACGCAGATGTAGTGAAATAATTCAACTGATAAGAAGAAGGTTAACCTCTTGAGCCGAAGGATTCAATTTCAATCCCCAATCTTCTTAAAGCCTTTGTCCAAAGCTTTCTTCTTCCTCCTCTCTTTTTCTTCTTTTCTCTTTCTTTCCTTCCCTGCTTTTGTATTTTTTTCGTTTCTGAAGCAGAATGCTTCGTTCCCCTTCCCCTAATCCCTTTTCAATTTGGCAGATATGTGTTTTTCTCTTTTTCTAACCCTTGTAGCTTATGTCACGTTAATGGGCTAAGCCGACTTACTTGTATTCTTTATTCTTTTTGTTTTGTTTATTTAGTTAGTTCTTTTTTCTTTTTTCTTTTTTTTTAAACTTAAATTATTTACTAAATACCCTATGTCCTCATTTAAAATATTGGGGGTATCACATCCTCCCAACCTTATGAAATTCGGTCCCCGAATTTAACTCAAGTACGTGTATGTAGACTGAAATAAATGGGGGTACTTGACTCACATAACATCTTCTATTTCCCAAGTAGCTTTTTCAGCTGTTTGATTTCGCCATAAGACTTTTACAAACTCAATTTCTTTTGACCGTAGCTTTGTTACTTGCCTATCAATAATAGCCATCAGTTCCTCCTCGTAAGAAAACTTCTCATCAAGCGGTATAGCAGGTACTTCAAGCACCTAAGGTGAGTCTGATATACATTTTCTTAACATTGAGACATGAAACACTGGATGAATAAAGGACAACTCAGGAGGAAGTGCCAAATGATAAGCCACAGCTCCCACTCGGTCTAGTATCTTATATGGTTCTATAAACCTGGGGCTCAACTTGCTTCTTTTTCCAAACCGCATCATACCTTTCATAGGGGAGACTCGTAGAAAATTTTGTCCCTAATTGTGAACACTAAATCTCTTCTTCTCTTATCAGCATAAGACTTTTGTCTACTTTGAGCTATAAGCAATCTCTATCTGATCAACTGGACCTTGTCCATAGCTTCTTGTACTAGGTTAGGTCCCAATAAGTTAGTCTCACCAGCTTCAAACCATCCGATAGGAGAACGACATCTTCTACCATACAATGCTTTGTACGGTGCCATTTGAATATTGGACTGGAAGCTATTATTGTAAGCAAATTTAGCTAAAGGTAGATAAGCATTCCAACTACCTCCAAACTCAAGAATGAAAGCTCTAAACATATCTTCCAAGATTTGTATAGTACGTTCAGACTGCCCGTCTGTCTGTGGATGAAATGCGGTACCAAGATCTACTCGTGTACCCATGCTTCTTGAAAAGATTTCCAAAAGCATGAGGTAAATTGTGATCCTCTATTAGAGATGATAGATATTGGAATTCTGTGAAGTCGGACAATTTCATTCATAAATATCTGTGCATACCTCACTCAGCCATATATAGTCTTTACTGGCAAAAAGTGTGCTGATTTCGTCAGTGGATCTACAATCACCCATACTGAGTCATAACCTCTAAGGGTTCATGGTAGCCCGGTGACAAAATTCATAGTAATTCTTTCCCATTTCCACTTTGGAATCTCAATTTGTTATAGTATTCCTATAGGTCGCTGATGCTCAGCCTTGACCTGCTGACAAGTCAAACAACTAGAAATAAAGTTAGCAACATCTTTCTTCATACCTTCCCACCAATAAAATTGCTTCAGGTCATGGTACATTTTTGTGGATCCAGGATGTATAGTGTATTTAGAGTTGTGGGCTTCTTCAAGAATAGCTTGTCTCAACCCATCTACGTCTGCTACACATAGCCTATCGCCCATTCGAAGAACTCCGTCACTTTCAACAATCATATCCTTTCTTTTACCAGCAAAGGCCTCATCTCTATATTTGCATAATCGTTCATCCTCATATTGGGTGGCCTTAATGCGCTCAACTAATGAAGATTTAGCCTGAGCATAAGCCAATGAAGCCTATGAATTTCCGACACCAAATTTGATACCTGTATCTTCTAGTCTCTGAATATCTTTAGCCAAATGTCTCTTTGCAGGAGCTATATGTTCCAAACTCCCCAAAGATTTTCTGCTCAATGCATCAGCTACCACATTGGCTTTTGCAAGATGATACAAAATAGAAAAATCATAGTCTTTGAGTAGTTCCATCCGCCGACGTTGTCGAAGATTCAGATCTCTTTGTTGAAAGATATACATTAGACTTTTATGGTCAGTATAAATCTCACAAGTTTTTCCATATAGGTAATGCCTCCAAATTTTTAGAGCAAATACCACTGCAGCTATCTCCAAATCATGTGTAGGATAGTTTTGCTCGTGCTTTTCAATTGTCTCGAAGCATAAGCTATAACGCGACCATTTTGCATGATAACACATCCTAATCCCACCCTCGAGGCATCACAGAATACTGTAAATCCTTCAGAACCTGATGGTAAGGCTAATATTGGTGCAGTTGTCAGACAGTTTTAAGTTTCTAAAAGCTTTGCTCTTCCTCCGTTCACTAAAACTTTGCATTTTTTGTGTTAGCTTGGTCAGTGGCGCTGCTATTCTAGAGAAATCCTACGTAAAACGCATGTAATAGCCTGCTAAGCCTAAAAAGCTACGAATCTCTATAGGAGAAGTAGGCCTGGGCCATTTCTGCACAGCTTCTGTCTTCTTAGGATCTACCATAATTCCATCTTTGGATACAACATGCCCCAGAAATTCTACCGAGTCTAGCCAAAATTCACACTTTGAGAACTTAGCATAAAGCCGATGTTCTCACAATGTATATAATACAGTCCTGAGATGATCCTCGCGTTCTCCTTAGCTACAAGAATATATCAGGATATCATCAATAAATACTATTACAAATCTATCCAGAAACGACTTGAACACCCTATTCATTAAATCCATGAATGCAGCTGGAGCATTAGTCAGTCCAAAAGGCATCACAAGAAACTCATAGTGCCCATATCGAGTTCTGAAAGCAGTCTTAGAAATATCTTCATCATTGATTCTAAGTTGATGATAATAAGAACTGAGGTCAATCTTTGAAAGTGTGGGTAGCTCCTTGTAACTGATCAAACATGTCATCTATACGAGGCAAATGATATTTATTGTGTATTGTTATCTTGTTCAACTACCTGTAGTCAATGCACATTCTCAAGGATCCGTCTTTCTTCTTTACGAACAGTACTGGTGCACCCCATGGAGCTATACTCGGTCTGATAAAACCCTTATTTAACAAATATTGCAACTATTGTTTTAGCTCCTTCAACTCTGCTGGTGCCATCCGATATGGCGGTATTGATATGGGCTATGTGTGAGGTGGCAAATCAGTACCAAAATCTATTTCTCGTACTGGAGGCAATCCTAGGAAATCCTCAGGAAATACATTAGAAAATTCTCTCACTTATGGTATATTTTCTATACTAATTGTTTCCTTTCTTATGTCATTTACAATATCTATGAGACCCAAGCAACCTTTCTTCAGCAGTTGTTGAGCCTTCATAAAAGATACAACTTTGCAATTCTCTGGAACCTGACCCCCTTATAGAACAAAACTGGGTTCGTTTGGTATCTCAAACTTAACTATTTTTGCATGACAATCGACGATAGCATAGCAAGAAGATAACCAATCCATTCCCATCAGCATGCCTACGTCAATCTTATCAAGTACAATAAGATCACCTAGAGTATCTCTACCCTTAACCCGAATCAGACAAGCACGACACACGTATTCAGCTAATAGAGACTCTCCAATAGGAGTGGCAACCAGAAAATGATCATTCAATAGTTCAGGTTGCTTACTAAACCTCAAAGAAAAGTACGAGGACACATAGGAGTGAGTAGATCTCGGATCAATCAACGCAAGTGCATCAAATGAACAGACAGAAAGAATATATGTAACCACAGCATTCGAGGCCTGAACACCCTGTCTAGTAAATGCAAAAACTCTTGCCTGACCTCTACCAGCATTTCCTTGTCCTTGATTCACAGTAGCACGGTCTCCAACACCTCAACCTCTATTTCCTATACCTGTAGCATCTGAAGTATTACGAGAAGTCTGAGTAGGTGCAACTGACTGAATATAAGCCTAGTTGGAATTTCTCGGAGGCTGAGGGAAATCCCTCAAGTGATGTCCCAACTGTCCATACCGAAAGCACTCTCTAGTTAGAACATGACATTGGCCCAAATGTGATCTACCACAGGTCTGGCAGACTGAAGTAGTGGCATATATCTGCCCAGAATTACGATGTTCAGATGCTGACGGTCCCCTAGTACCCTATCTATAATGTGGCCTATATGTGGACTGTGAAGACAAATGTGTCCCTGTCTGAGAACCCTGTGTTGTCCCTGATTTCCTGCTCTCTGATTTTCACTAAAACTGCCACTGAAAGACCCTCTTGTCTTGGCTTTCTTATGTAAATCACTAGCTGCATGCTTATCACGTCCCTTATTTTCAATCTTTCTAGCAAGGTTAACTACATCAGAGTAGGATAAGGTCTTCATCTATGGGGCTACTGCAGTGTATAAATGACCAACCAATCCATCAACAAGCCTCTGAACTCGAGCTTCTTCGGTAGGAACTAAGTAAGGAGCATATATAGCCAACTTACAAAACTTAGTGTTATATGTTGACACATCCATATCTGGAGTTTGAACCAATCTCTCAAAGTCTCTAGCATATTTTTGCATTAGGTTGTCTGGAAGAAAATGATTCTTGAACAACTTAGTGAACTCGTCCCATGTCTGATGTTGCTCCTGCTGGCCTTCCTAGCAACGTAGTTTTATACAATATATTGGCCATATCCTCTAGTTTGTATGTTGCGAGCTCCATGGCTCTCTCACTAGAACATCCTAGAGCTCGTAACGCCTTTAGTGACCCATCCAAGAAACTTTGAGGATATGTTGAATTATCGAAACCTATGAATTTTGGTGATTTCAATTTCAGGAACTCTTGCAGGGATACCTCCTTATTCCTAAAAGTGTGAGTATATGCAGGTGCTTATGTCTGTAAAGTAGCCTAAGGAGCCGAACTTCCACCCTGAGTAGGCACCAATGCCTCTAACACATTCAATAACCTTGTCACTGCGTCTGCAAGTAAGGCAACAGTAGGTACAACAGTTGGCACTAGTGGTGGAGTGTCTTGAACTCCCTGCCCTTGCACTTGATTTGGCATAACAGCTTGGGGTTGACCATGTTCCCAACTTCAGGTTGAGGAGCAGCCTGTCTTCTAGTTTGATGAACCCCAACTTGACCGCCACCCCGGGTAGTACCACGTCCAACACCACGTCCAACAGATGAGGGTGTACGTGTCCTAGCCGTCTGTGGAAGAAATATTCCAAAGTCAATCTCAAGTTATCTCAATGCACGATCAAAGAATGAAAGAAGGGAAAACATTCCAAGATGTTCAGTAGCCTCAAGATCATAAGTATGGGCGCCTACATACCCATGAATAAGACTCTACTAAACCTTGCTTCATGACTCAGGACTTAAAGCCGAAGCTCTAATACCAACTTTGTCATGACCCAATTTAGGATCATGATCGGCACTTAGGAGCAAGTTCCCCCAAGTAAGCCTCATCGGTATTTTACAGAAAACCGGACAGAGTTTCTCCTGTTTTTTGGACTATCCAAAAATTTCCCTGTATCAAAATCAACAACCAACCATCCTAATATCAAACCAAACAATTAACAACTTCTCAATTAACCAAAACAAGTCTCCACCATTATTAATCAACCCACTAACAACCAGAAATATTAATTTATCTCAACTTTGATAATAAAGAACGATACTCAACATAAAACTATAATAACAAAATAATACTCATGACACTAAAATAATTACTATGGAACGAATCTAAGAGTTCAAAGAAAAGACTATAACAATAAATAAAATCTCAGCCCACACGAACAAGTGCGAGGCTCACCAAGAACTATCATGTGCGCTCTAATTAATGAAATCCTCGCCCGCGTTAACTGTTGTCTCTGTAAAAAAAATTAGCAGGGAATGAGTCGCTAGCTCAGTTATTAATAACACTTAACCACAACCATTTTTATTTGGGACAAGTCAAAAAACATGCTAGTATATCAATAGAAAATAACATAAAAATGCCCTTTCAGAAACAATAAATAATTTTTAGTCTCATCATGTTTTTCTTGGAGCATAACACAATTAACAATTCAATAATAAGCTCGGTAACCACTATATAATATCAATATTTACATTTGGGAGGTTTCAATGAACGGATCCTGTAATCGGTATAACTGTGGACTTCTTCACAAGAAGTCAAATATAATGGTAGTCCCTACTCGAGGGAAATCGATAACGGTATGTTAGTTCTACCTTCCCACTAGCGAGGGCTATAACGGTAATCGGTGATTACTAGGTGCATCAGATCTAAAAAACTCGTCGTTAGCTACGGGATCCTTCAAAGTCTACTCCTATTTATACTTGTCTCTGTATCCATTTATACTAATAGGAAAATATTTTAAAACAATATAGAGCATTTCGGTTCTTATCAAATCATGTAACTTCATTTCGATAATAGTAAATTCAAGTAACGGTAAAACATATCTGGTGACAACAAGAATATTTAAAACAACGGTAATCATGTCAAATAACTATTTGGTATCATATTGAGTAAAAGACTTGTCCCACATGCAACTCGAAATAATTGGTAACATATTTATATTAAAAATCATGTGTAAATCATGCAAGTTATGAAAACACAAATTGCGGTAAGATTACTACTCATAGTACTCGTGCCGAGATACAAATGCTTCACATCGAGCAATTCGTACAATTTCCTTCAATCAAACTACTCTGACACCACTTTTGTCACGACCCAAACCGATGGGCCGCAACGGGCACCCGGTACCTTACTCAACCGAGTACCTACGTAACGTATCTTTCGTATCATACTATCATAGGTAAGTGAGCCATAGAGGAAGTCATAAGATAGGTACAATAAAACATGGACAAATACTCGACATTGGACGATCCAACATGTAATCCAAACTTATACATATGATGTACGGGCCCATAAGGCCAAAATAACCACTCGTATACTGAACATAGGCCGACAAGGCCCATACAACCTTTTACGTACATGACATCTCTCTACAAGACTCTAAGGATACATAATTGTCATAAAGCTTTGAATAGAGCCCCGCCATACCAAATAATACACATCTAAATCATACTGACCAAACAAGCAACTCCAGAGCAAATGGAGTGCACCAACATCTTTCGCTGAGCTGATCGCCTACTTGGAGGACTCTCGACCTGTCTATCGAGACATGTGGGCATGAAACGCAGCATCCCAAGGCAAAAGGAACGTCAGTACGAATAATGTACTGAGTATGTAAGGCACATAAATAAGTACATAACAGACATGGAAGACATATAGAGTAAATGACTCAACCTATAAGTCTGGATCACTTTGTAAATCATGAAATAATTATAGTGTTATGCATATGCTTATGAATGTCATGTCGTTCATAGGTACATGTTTCATAGCATCAACAGGCCTCTAAGGGCATCCCATCATATCATCTCGGCCACTGTGGGCAAAATCATCAATGTATACCAGCTGATCAGGTAGTGGTGCGTATATAACGCCATAACCTTTCCCATATCCCATATACATATATATAAACGTATATTACGCCAACTGGTCATGGGTGCATGTATAAATGCATGTGTACATATATATGCATATATATACGTGTATATAACACCATCTGGTCATGAGTCAATGTGCATGTATAAATGCATGAAATGCATATGAAATACGTTAATAAAATCTCTCGGTACGTCATAAGACCATTATGCCTCTAATTAATATCATGAAATAAACTTTACCAACTTACGTATTTTTAAGACCCATCAACAGATGATAGAATAATATGACACATGGGGAATCAAGAACATAAGCATCTCTAGTATTCCTATGAATAGAGTCATTTATGGAAGTTGTGCATTTTCTCATTTCGTTCGTGTCGTATCGATCATGCCAAAAAAAAGAAGGGATAGCCTTAACATACCTGAGCTGATTCTCTTAACAATCCCTCTAAACCACGTCTTTGTGACAACACATAACGACGGATCGGAGTAGGGAAAAATCCGTATGATATTCTTGGGAAAGATTGCACCGTACTTCCTCAGAATCGCAAAATCTCGTCGTAGTTACGTACTATAATTTTGTCTGAAATTTTCTGCACATAAGCGTTACCTTGCTGAAATTTATACACCTTGGATTCATTAAGAGAATCCATCTCTTTATGAATTAGTCTTATAATTAATGAAGACTACAATTCACCCTTTAAAGTCTTTGTAGTTTTGTATGGAAGTGTCATTTGCATGACACTTAGATGCCACCTTTTAATTTGTGGTATAATTCATTCCAATTGCATGGGGGGCTTACACCTCATGCTTTTTTAATACTTATCCAATATATCCCCAATTAGTTAGGTAATGTCCCGTTATCCGGTAATTAACCAATTACCCGCATAATTAAGAATTATATCAACTTACTTAAAATACTACTCTGTTTTAACATACCTTGTACACCTTACTAGCATGGTCATGTAGTACCTTTTATGGCACTAGTCCATAAGTATCGAGTATTAATGCTCGGCCTGTATTTTATCCCAATATGCCAAACTTGGACGAAAAATTTATTTTCTTTGACTTTCTTCCCCTTTAACCTTCACGAATTTACTCATCATTTGTTTAAAATAGCATAATCCTTATAATCTCCAAATAATCTCTTTCCTTGGACTAATGTCAATTACCTTACAACAAATTCAACGTACAATACTACAGGGTGCAACATCGTCGTAATTTAATACTACGAACCATAACATCATCGTAATATAATACTGCGGGATGTAATATCGACGTAATATTGTAGGGCGTAACGTCATTCCCCCCTTTGGAACATTCGTCCTCGAATGTTGACGATGCTCTTATCATTCTCATAGCCCATAGGTCTTGTGAATACTTTAGTACTCGTTTTGCCATCTAGGCGACTGTACTGCGAATGAATCCCAAAGGCCAGGGTATTCCCCCTTTAAGCCTCTTTCTCACACCACGACTTGTAGTCAGAATCCTTCTAATCTTATAGCAGTTGCTACCTTCTATCACGACTCTAACTTTATATGTGCGCTTGACTCTTCTCTTCTCTTTCAGCTTTTAGCCAATCTTTAGTCTTCACTTTGTGAACATATACAAAATTATGTCAAGCTATCCTTCTGGAAACATTAGCTTTACTATATATAATTAGGCCATACTATACCAAAATTCTTATTTCAATTTATCGTTACTGTGGTCTGCTACCGAACTACAGGTTACTCTCGTTGCTTATCCTATATGCATAAAGATAAATCCTTTAACGCTTCTTCATTACTGTTCATCTTAAGACTGATGGCCCAATCTCATCTTGTACTTTTCAAATTTTACCCATCCAATGTTGATTCACCTCAATGTTGATTTACAATCATCCCTTGATATCTTGAAATTTCTTACGTAATATATTGCCACTAGGGCTTGCTTGCATCATGGAATATTTGAAATGGCTATTCTGATCCACCTGGGTGATACAATACTTCCATAATTGTACTTTATAGCATCCCAATGCGACTCACCTAATATAGGTATTTTAGTCCCTTACAATTCATGAAATCCTCTTCAAGTCATTACTCACTCGAAGGCCCAAACGTCGTCTTTTATCTGTCACAATCACACTGTTAGTCTACTACCAGGGCAGCATTCCATCTCTTCTAAATGTTACTAGTCTTGGACTCCTTTGAGTTCATTCAGGCTAAATTGAGCTTTCTATAACTTAGAGGAACCATCAGCTCTTTTGTTTACTCCTGTCTTTCTAAAACCTTGTCATTCTATCATACTTTAGCTTGCGATCGATTTTCTTATGCTTTTCTGGAACATCAAGCGAGACATCAAATCGTCTCTAACTCTTCTTTTATTCTCTAATTAGACCTTTCGGTACTTAGAAACCATAGGCTGGAAGGTATGCCACTGACAATACTGCTATCATTCTTGGATACTGAATCCCCGTGCTTCTAGCCTTTTATCTACATTATGAACTATTCACAACATTCTGCATTTGAGTATCTCGTACGGTGTTCACCTTTACTTTAATTATCTTATAATCTTGCATCACGTCTTCTATCTCTCTCATGACCTCCCTTCTACATAGGTATAATTCACATCCACAACTTGAAGCTTTATTATAATACTTACACCTCTGGTGCATACACGATCTGATGGTAGATCCATACTGACTTTTTATGAGGCTGGTACTCTTCTAACTGGCTTTCTCGTAGAGCCATTATAGAATATAGTTGTTGTGCTATCTCTTTTGTACCTCTAATATTAAGAGTGATTCTGCTATGTTCTCAATCATGATTCCTATAACTTCTGGGTCCAATAATCTACTTCGTTGATGTAACTCTTTAGTTTCCCCCTTCTTCAGATCGGCCTTTATGTCGGCTTAAGTTATCTTCCAATCTGCAGTTCATGGTATTAGTTATTACTTTAGCCCTTCATGGACGCTATGGAATATCATGATACAATCTTCTAACAATTCATTCCTTTGTCTATGACCTGGGCTCAATTCTTTCTTTTAACTTATACTAGAATCTTCTACGGTTGTATGATTGTCAACATATATGCTGCATGGATAATACTCTGAACACTTAAGTGCGTTCATATCGTAACCAATTCTGGATCATCGATCGGATAATTTCTTTCACTCCATCTTAGCTTTCTTTCAACATATGCTATTACTTTTCCTGGTCTTTCGGCCCCCTTGTTACGTCCATACTTAGCTTATCTTAGTGCCCATACATGCCAGAGTTTTTGTGCAACTCATATGATCTTGAATATTACTTTTAATTTTACTTCCCATTCATTAGTCATGGTAGGTGCCACTTTCCTTTGGAGTGCTTACAACGTTGTTGTGAGACTGTTGTTACATAACCATTTCCTCCTTAGGTTACTGAGCTTAGGTTGAAGCCTTCTTCCTTACTTTCTCAACTAGTCTTTCATTGTAATATTTAGAGGGGGATCCTCTGACTCTTGTAAAGTTGTGAGCTTATTATATTGTATACTCGACGGACCTTTTGATGTCCTTCCTTGCCTATAATTATCCGTAGTTACTTACTTCTACCCCTTTGTGCTTGTAGGGTTGCTTCTGAACTTGATATTTCGACTAACTTCCCAGTGGCACTTTTTTTTATCTCCGTAACACTCATATGGTACCTTTAACTATCCCAACTCCTATCTAAATATTTCTCAATGATCACGATGTCATAACTGCGAGGCTGAATTCACTATATTGGGTTTTACTATGTTTATCTTACACGATCTATTGACTCATCTGTAACCTCCTGTTAGCCATAACTAGGCTCTTCCTAATCAATTACTAACTACTCGTTGGTCCATTTTTATATTTGTATTCTGTGTAATCCCTCTTGGGTTATTCCCTTTTCTTAACTTACGTCTTGCACTGACTCCTTATTTATCAATAACATCTCAGGCAGGAACCTTTACTTCCTTTCCTTGACATCGTATTTGTTTAATGTTCTGGAATCGTAGCATATATGTAGGATTTGAATTAGTGCAATCTCATTCCTTTTCTCATTTTCTTTATTGCATTCTTTTATCATTTTATAGTTACTAGAACCGCTTAATTCTGATTTAATGCCATATTACTCCATATTCCCCTCTTTGGGTAGCACTAAGATTTAGTGTTACGATGATCTACGTATAGATGTTTTACCTTCTCATCTTTGGCATCTTTTCATATCATCGATGATCCTTACTCACCTCGTGGTAATCCTTCTGTACTAGGGATAACGAAATTCCTTACTTGCGAGGGTGACACTTAGTGTAACTAGCACATACAGTCCCTTAAGCTTAACTTTACTCACCTTTCTTGCTTTAGGGAAGCGTCTTCCTAAATTTCCTTTAAAGGTTATTCTTCTGTCGTCCATTTTATTATCGTCGGGACGCGATCTCTAAAATTCTCATGATGTCGACTATTACTCAGTCCGTAGTTCATGTTTCATTTATCTTGTTCATCAGTCCATGCTGATATCTTATTACTCTAGGGTCTAACTTATCCTTTTAGTAGTCGCGTTGGAGTCACGAACTTATTTCTCGAAATGAGGATATGAATTTATTGCCTATACTCTTTTTTTTCCTCAAGGCCTATTACCTCTTGCTTTTCCCTTCATTTGACTATAGACTGTAATACTATCATTTTTTGATTTACCATTGTCATCCATGTACCACATTTTACTCATAATATTTCATTAAATCTTTTCTTATTTCTTGCTAATATTTCTGTCAATCATTTTATTCCAAAAACTTCGACAAGGCATTCTTTTACTTTTAGTTCCCCTTGCTCCATCCATGGGCTCTTCGGGTTGCCTAACATTCTCTCCCTACTAAGGACGGGAGCCATACTAAGGAAATATTTGTCCCTTCTAGGCTTCTATTTCCTATCTTTGTAGTACTCATATCTAGCTGTACTTTTTTAGTATGCACCATCTGGGTGTCTCACAAGGAGATCTATTAGCACATTTGCAATATCCTTCGAAAATATCAACTAACGCAAACAATTCATCCACTATTTTGGCTCACTCTAACCCTAGCCGGATCATGATATTATGTCCTTCTCTTAAACCATATTTGTTAGCTCTATAGAGCATAACTCATATCGGGGTGGCCAATTATACACACCTCTGTTACTACTGAAGATAACTCAAAATGCTTATATCTCTCTTCCTGAATGGTAAATAAGGATAATCTTTATTAACTGGGCGCCTCGTACTCTTCTTAATCTTGCTTCTTTTGCTTGTTGAACTTGTATTTATATTCTGAATCTCTCATTATTTATAATCTTTAAGGTAGATAGGTATTCTTGCCTCAAGACTCCGTATCAAGAGGCTTACACCTTTCAGTACGCACATGATCTGCTGAAGACCTCACATTTACTTATCAAAAGCATGATGCAAAGTCGAGTTCCTTTGACTCAGCTCTTCCATAGACATGTCTTTTACCAACCGTCTTTATGGATGTAGGTATCGTTGTACTACGAATAAGATAAAGTTTAGGAAATTGAGTTCTTACAACTAAGATCTACCATACGATCTAGAGTAAGAAGAAAGAGTGACAGTCCTAAATGCCCTGTAGCCTCCTGCTTATAAGTGTGGTGCATGACACACCCATAAACAAGACTCTACTAGACACGGCTTGTAGACTCCCTAAGACAGAACTGCTCTGATACCACTTTTTTCACGACCCAAACCGATGGACCGCGATGGGCACCTGGTACCTTACTCAACCGAGTACCTACATAACGTATCTTTCGTATCATACTATCATAGGTAAGTGAGCCAGAGAGTCTGTCATGAGATAAGTACAATAAAACATGGAGAAATACTCGACATTGGACTATCCAACATGTAATCCAAACTTATACATATGACGTACGGGCCTATAAGGCCAAAATAACCATTCGTATACTAAACATAGGCCGACAAGGCCATACAACCTTTTACGTACATAACATCTATCTATAAGCCTCTAAGGATACATAATTGTCATAAAGGTCGGGACAGAGCCCCGCCATACCAAACAATACACATCTAAATCATACTGACCAAACAAGCAACTCCGGAGCAAATGGAGTGCACCAACATCTTTTGCTGAGCTGATCGCCTACTTGGAGGACTCTCGACCTATCTATTGAGACATGCGGGCATGAAATGCAGCATCCCTAGGCAAAAGGGATGTCAATACGAATAATGTACTGAGTATGTAAGGCACATAAATAAGTACATAACTAACATGGAAGACATATAGAGTAAATGACTCAACCTGTAAGTCTGGATAACTCTGTAAATCATGAAATAATTATAGTGTAATGCATATGCATATGGATATCATGTCGTGCATAGGTACATGTTTCATAACATCACCAGGCCTCTAAGGACATCCCAACATATCATCTAGGCCACTGTGGGCAAAATCATCAACGTATACCAGCTGATTAAGTGGTGGTGCGTATATAACGCCCAGCTTATCAGGTGGTGGTGCGTATATAACGCCATAAATTATTCCCATATTCCATATACATATAATATATGCATATATAACGCCATCTGGTCATGGGTCAATGTATATGTATAAATACATGAAATACGTTAATAAAATTTCTCGGTACATCATAAGACCATTATGCCCCTAATTAATATCATAAAATAAACTTTACCAACTTACGTATTTTTGAGACCCTTGAACGGATGATAGAATAATATGACACATGGGGAATCAAGAACATAAGCATCTCTAGTACTTCTATGAATAGAGTCATTTATGGAAGTTGCGCATTTGCTCGTTTCGTTCGTGTTTTATCGATCATGCCAAAAAGAAAGAAGGGATAGCCTTAATATACCTGAGCTGATTCTCTTAACAATCTCTCTAACCCACATCTTTGTGACAACACGTAACGACGGATCGGAGTAGGAAAAAATTCGTATGATATTCTTGGAAAAGATTGCACCGTACTTCCTTAGAATCGCAAAATCTCATCGCTGTTACGTACTATAATTTTGTCTTCTGCACATAAGTGTTACCTTGCTGAAATTTATATACCTTGGATTCATTAAGATAATCCATCTCTTTATGAATTAGTCTTATAACCAATGAAGACTACAATCCACTCTTTAAAGTCTTTGTAGTTTTGTACGTAAGTGTCATTTGCATGACACTTAGATGCCATCTTTTATTGTGGTATGAGTCATTCCAATTGCATGGGGCTTCCACCTCATGCTTTTTTAATACTTATCCAATATATCCCCAATTAATTAGGTAATATCCCGTTACCCGGTAATTAACCAATTACCCGTATAATTAAGAATTATCTCAACTTACTTAAAATATTACTCTTTTAACATACCTTGTACACCTTACTAGCATGGTCATGTAGTACCTTGTATGGCACTAGTCCATAAGTATCGAGTATTAACACTCGGCCCATATTTTATCCCAATATGCCAAACTTGGCCGAAAAATTTATTTTTTTTGACTTGCTTCGCCTCTCACCTTCACGAATTTACTCATCATTTGTTTAAAATAGCATAATCCTTATAATCTCCAAATAATCTCTTTTCTTGGACTAATGTCAATTACCTTACGGCAAATTCAACGTACAATACTACAGGGTGCAACATCGTCATAATTTAATACTGCGAAGCATAACATCATCGTAATATAATACTGCGGGACGTAATATCGACGTAATATTGCGGGGCGTAACAATCGATCCCATTTTAATTTCATTTTTATACTAATTAATAGCTAATTTAGAATATCCAATCATCGTGGTTCATGTTTGAGTCTTAATTTGTGGATTTATATTTACTCATAAAACTAGTCCAAAATCTATAAATTTCAAACTATTTAGTATACTTTATTTCTCCAAAATTAGACTTATCAGTACTTAAACAAAACCTTTATAGCCTTACGGACCATGATAATTATTTATTTATTTATAAAAAATTGATATGGAATTCTTTTGTACTACATGAGCCGAAGGATTCAATTTCAACCTCAATTCTTCTTAAAGCCTTTGTCCAAAGCTTTCTTTCTTATTCCTCTCTTTTCTTCTTTTCTCTTTCTTTCCTTCCCTGCTTTTGTATTTTTTTCGTTTCTAAAGCAGAATGCTTCATTCCCTTTCCCCTAATCCCTTTTCAATTTGGCAGATAAATTTTTTTCTCTTTTTCTAACCCTTGTAGCTTATGTCATGTTAATGGGCTAAGCCCACTTACTTGTATTCTTTCTTCTTTTTGTTTTGTTTATTTAGTTAGTTCTTTTTTCTTTTTCTTTTTTTTTAAACTTAAATTATTTACTAAATACCCCATATGTCCTCATTTAAAATATTGGGGGGTATTACAAGCACTTTTAGAGAGGTCACTAAAAATAGGATGACAGAATTGCACCGCCAAGGTAATAGAGTGCGGACTGCATTTAAAAATTTGCGGCTGCACTCGCTCTCTCTGACCCGGCCCACGAACTAGTATAAATAGAACAATAGGTGCTCCATTTCACTCATCACCAGAGCTTTTACTGAAGAACCCTTTGCACTCTTTCCCACACACAACATTCACATTCCAATCATCCTAATTGAACTAGCACAATCTAGTATGCAACACTTAGATCTTGTCTACTTTTCTTTTGAATATATTTTGATTTTTAACTTCTTTTTAGGTCATTTATGTTACATCCCTTATATGTGTCCATATGGGGTAGTTTAAGAATGGGTATTTGTAAAATCGTGCTTAGAATGAGTTAGGATTGTTAATATCATCCCTTTAGTCTGTTACCCAGTAGGACGGAATAAAATAATTGCATAACCTAGACTGAGCTTCGTTCTTATTTGTGCCTGTAAATTCTTGATTGTGCGGACCGTATTTGAAATTTTGTAGTCTGTAATTGTTAGTTTTGGTAGCCTAGCTGATTACCCAAGTTTTGTGCCACAACTTTATTGTGCGGACCGCAGTATGAATTTTGTGGCCATAAAAAGAGTTCCGCGATGTCCTTCGGAGAACTTCTTCTCTAGGACTTAAGTACTTTTACTTGAGTGCGGACCACACTTATAATTGTGTGGACCACGGTTGGATTTCTACGTCTGTAGAAGCGTGTTCTCATTGTCCTCTAGAGACTTCTCCTTGAAAGTCTGATGCCTTAGTGTAGAAGTGCGGTTGTATTTGGAATTCTGCGGACCGTACTTCAACTTTGCGTACCATGGTTGGAATTATGTGGACCGCACTTTTACTCTATGCTCTGCATATTTAACAATGAACTCCCCCTATTTTTATGTTTTCTCCTACTGCTATTGTGACTCATAACTACCTTGTACCTCATATCAATGACTTGTATAACAACTCACAACTCTCCTTGTGTGTCAACAGACAATGGTACGATCAATAGGAAAGGCGGAGACATCTAAAGGCCAGGATAACCAATGGAAAGGCAAAGGTAGAGGCACCTTGCCACCCAGTGTGCAGGAAATGATTGCCAAGAAGCAAACAATTGGCCGAGAGAGAGGTCAAAGCCGATCAGACTCTGATTCCTATGTCCCTTCTAGGGAAGCCTCTGAAGGCAACTCATTGTCCTAGTCTGAAGAGCACAATGAGGAGCAGTCTCAACTATAGGGGTAGTTTGAGCCCCGAACTGAGCCTTCCACATCTCAGACACATCCCAAGGCGCAGCTATACCAGCCATGAGTCTAATGCAGCTACACTAGACTCAGATTCTGATGATTCCATTGATCAATGAAAAGGAGGAAAGTTTGCAAGGGATGGGAAAGAAAGGACCAAGAAGAAGGTGATTTGGAAAGACCAGTTCTTGAGCTACAATGCATTCGTGAACCTCAAAAAGGGGCAGAAAGAAAGGCCACTGACTCATGAAAGGAAATTCCTCACCAAAGACCTAGACAAGTATAATCTGACAGTCCTTGAGCAGTTTAAAAAAAGAAAAGGTTGGATGAAGTTCACTGAAGAGCTGTTGATGTCAAAGAGCATCTTGTCTGAGAGTTCTACGCCAACATTAAGCACATTATAAAAGGGACCAAGGTTACCAAAGTGTGCAACTTCAAGGTGAAATTTGATCAACGAACTTTGAATGCCTACCTGGGATTTGAGTATGTTGAGCCAAGTGAGTACCTGGCCAAACTAGCTGAGAAAAAGGAGGTCCAACCGTGGCTTGCTTAGATCCTTGCATCTGGGCCTACCCCTCTTTGGATAGGTGTCTAAGTGCCAATATTCTACTAGACCTTGAGCTTTGAGGCAAAGGGGTGCCAACATTTTTTTGTACATGACCTGACTAGTGCCTGAATGAAAACAACCGACCTCTAGAGAGAGTAGTGCATGTGGCTATCATGTCCACGCACCCAACCAATGTAGTTGCCTTGATGTCAGCCAATATCACTCTGGTAGCACAACAGGGAAACACTTCCTACTCATACCACAATACCATCATAGAGTACTTGATAGATGTCAAAGTGGAGTCTAGACCATTAGACACCAAGATTAAGCCAAATGGCCCCTTTGATATGTACAAGTTGCGAGACCCCAGGAATCCAAAGTCAAAGAAGAGCAGTCAGCCTTCCACTACTACTAACCAGTCTAATGAGCCTGTTGTAGCAGCTTCAGGTCCCTCAGATATCCCCTCATCTTCAGTTGAGCCTTCTACTCATGCCAGGGACACTACTTCTGAGCCACTGTCAGCCCCTTTTCCACTGCCTACACCAGCTCTGAGGCTGGTGCATATGCTTACTAGCCCGTTATCTACCTTACGGGTTTCTCAGACATTGGTGAGTCTCAACAACTAGATGCAGACAGCTACATCCAAATTATCAGAGCTCTCTAGTGTAGTTTCTGGGCAGCCAGACACTTCTCACATTTCTGAGAAGCTTACTCAGAACTTGGACAACCAAAAGGTGATCATGGACACATTGGTTCAGCATGGTGTAGTGATCGAGAGGCTGACCAAGCAAGTGAAGAAGATGCAGAAGACTCGGGCCAGTAAGAAGTCAGTTGAGTTATTGCGGGTGGAAGGGACTAAGATAATTGAGGGAGACAACTTGTCCTTTGACATGCTGATTGACCCTGCCCAGCCATACCCCGCTCAGACTTCTTAGGATGCCCCTACCACTCACATTGAGGAGCCATGACTTGCATCCAGTACTGTTTTTGCGGTGCGAACGATGATGATACTATCCATTTAGCTGAGCAGGCTCGCACTGACCCTACTGGTGATACCTTGATGACTGGGGATGTTTATGGAGTTTATTTTCCCCTCTCTACTCTTATATTTTCTCTTGTTAAGCATTGGGGACAATACTTACTTTTATTTGGGGGGTGGAGAATTTGATTTGATTGGATAAATTTGATGACATTGGGATGTAATAATTGGATGATTGATTTTGTTGGTTTGATACATTTAGTAGTAATCTATAGTTTTGTTTTAGTACTATAAATAATATGTTTTTATTTCTTGTTATTGATAATAAATCTTTGGCTTTCTTAATGCCACAATTCTATTCAAAGGTGTTCTCTTGTGTAAACCAGGTGACTTTTCCCCAGGATGGACAATGTGACAATTTTCTTAAGGGAGTTAGTTTGTTGCATGTTTAGGTAGCAGTAGTAAGTAGTAATGAATAAAATCCCTAATCAAGTTGTTCTATGAAAAAATGTTATTTCTGCTTCATGTGGTATCAACATACTTAACTGCATGCTTATGGTTTGAGACAAGGTTGTTGTGAATCATTTTTGAGAAAGTAACTCTAGTAAAGTGACTTTGAGGCTCTTCAGTTGTCTTTGATAATCATTAGGTGATTGAGTAGACCATAGAGATCTTTGACTTGATTATGATTATTATGGGTTTAAGGCTCTATATTCTTTTATGGTTTATTTGCATGAGAGGTGAGGTGAAATTTTGTTGATAGTCCAAGCACTTAAATGAGTAGTCTAGAACTTGCCCTGAATGTACTTCAAGGTGAAATTTTGAGTTTGGTTAGTTTGAAAGATGATTGTAGGCTTGGACCGTTTGAGCTTTCTATTTCTATCTTATGATCATTATCCCTAGTAAAACATTTTTACCCTTTAGCCTTTCTCTTTTAGTGACCTTGCTGGTAGCTTTTCACCTTCTGAACATGAACTCCTCTTGGCACCCGAACCCTCATAAGTATTCATATGTAGATCGCGGCTCAAAGCCTAAGTTTGGGGGGAGAGTTGAGAAATCTAAAAGAGGTACCAAGGCACTAAAAAGAGAGAAAAGAAATGATCTCCATGAAAGAGAAAGAAAGAAAAGAAAGTAATGTGAACAAAAGGAGCCCAAAAAGGGGAAAACAGGGAGATTACTGAAATAGAGTGAGCCAAGTATCTCTAGCATAAACATCAAGGAAGAAAAGAAATGGAATTGTCAACAAAGAGTGATGGCAAGTCTCTCTAGACTCCAAGAATTAGGAATACCTCGAAGGATTCTAGATGTTCTATGACAAATGTGAGCCAAGGAATGACAAGTGAAGTGCTTAAGGAAGGATGTAACCACTTGTATCCCATATAGTATCCTACCCCGAACTAAAAGCCTTCATTACGACCCGAAAGTAGTCCTGTTTGATTTCAAACCGAGTATGCTTACATTAGTAGAGATGTACATGAGGAAAAAGCCTATGGTACATGAAGCTTAACTTGTGAACATTCTTTGTGAGAGAAGAGTGAAACCTTTGATGCACTAGAAATTGAGTGTTAAAATTTGAAGTGAGCAATGCAAATGGAAGGTAGAAGAGGTAGAGTTTGGAGTTCACCGTGATTAGCGTGAAGGAACAAGAAACCTTGATGAATGAAGTTAACTCTTGAGGATCAAATGTCACACTAAAAGTACCTAAGATGAGCAAGTTGCACCTTTTGAAAAAATTGAAACCTTGTTTAGAACGCATGAGCATTGTGGGTAATTATTGGTCTTAACTGAGTATAAATAACTTGTGGGTGACTCCTTAAAATGGCCATAGAATGTGGGAAGGAGGGTGTTAATCTAGTTACTTTAGGACAAGCAAAAACTTAAATTTGAGGGAGTTGATAAGTGTGAATTTTAACCACTTATTAGTACCTTCTTGGTATAGTTTTTAGTTCGAAAGTATTATTTTTTGTCTCCTAATCTAATGAAAATGGTTGAATTACAGGTGTGCTGGAAATGTAAGTTCAATGAAGAAAAATGACTCAAAAAGGAGATGTTCTAACCAAGTTCAGCAAAGAGGAGAAGTGTTGAGAAAAGTGCAGTCCGCAGAATTACACCTGTAGCCGCCAAATCAAGTGCCTCTGCAAAAGAAGGAATGCGACTGCAGAAAAAGAACTGAAGCTTCAGGAACTTTTGGCAGAAGTGTGGTCTGCAGACTAAAATGTGCGGTCAAACTTCGTTCGCAAAACAAGTTCGCATTGACAAGCTTGAAATATCAGAGAATGAGCAGTTGAACAATTTTGAAGCCTACTCAAATGCGGTCTGCAGAAGTTATGTGCCGCAGCAAAAGTTGATCCTCCAATTCAAAGCACATGCAATACCAATCAAGCAAAGTACAGACCGCAAAAGCTGTTGTGCGCCGTAGAACCCTCTGAAGGGAATTTGTGTCAAAGATTTCGGGAGCCCTATAAATAGGACTTTATGACTTTTTTAGGACATCTTTTCATTGTAGCAGCTAGGAGTTTGGTATTTTCAGCTATTTGTAGCAAGGTTTGAGCTACAATAGAGAGGATCATCTACTCTTTCATTTAATATTAGTTTTATGTCATTTTAAAAAAGTAAAATGGAAAACGTGCCCCCTTTTGATTAGCCTATTTTCAAGAGGGAGAAGGTCTTATGGAAATCTCAGGAATACTCAAAATCGGTTATTTGGCATAATCGAGTTATTCTTATTTTTATATTTTCATGACTCTTAACACAAGCAGCTATTTTATCTAGGATTGTGATCCAACCCTAGCGTATAAATATTATGGGTTATTAATATTATGCTTGCTATTGATGGGTTAGTGTTATTTATCATTGTTTATGCTTTCAAGTTAGAATTGATGGTTGCAAACATTAATTCATGCCTTTTTGACCTTGTTCTTACTTGAGAAAGAGGAACATAGTCTGGGAAAACTTGGCAAACAAGAAATTAAACTAGTTGAGTTATTGATTAGCTTAATTAATGAATTTGAACTAGATATAGGAATGATCTAACTTGGACTCATATACAATTGCACTTATAACTACCCATTGGGAAGCTAAATTGGGCATAATCTGCCACGACCCTAAACCCAGACCCGGTCGTGATGACGCCTCTCGTGAAGAAAAGGCCAGTCTACCCACTTCCAATTCATTTTAAGCAATTAAAATAATACAAATTAACTCTATAACATAACACTAATCCCAAAATAAGGTGAAACGGTACAATTGCGGAATAGACATAGCCCGACATCGGGGTGTCACCAGTCATGAGCATCTACTAACCGATTAAAAATAGGAAGGGTCTACATAGTCTATTACAGAACTAAAACAAGATAGAATAAGATAGAGGGAGGAGCACTGGCCTGCGAATGCCGACCAGCTACCTAGTGAATCTCCGAATCTGCCTGAGCTGGAAAAATCAACACTCACTAGCGGGACCTGAAGCGCCTAAATCTGCACACAGGGTGCAGGGAGTAAAGTGAGTACTCCAACTTAGTGAGTAATAACAAGAAATGAAAGTTGAGTGATAAGAAATCACGTAAAAGTAAATCAACATGCTATAAAGAAGCAGTATAAAATCAGTAAAAGCAATGAAATAGTGAAAACATATAAAGACACTTTAGTTCAGAATAAGCTTCTTTAAAACACCTTTTAACAGTTAAACAATTAAATGAAAAGCAGCTAGAACAGATAAACACATAAAAATCTGCCCCTCAAGCACAATGTCAACAGAATCTGTCCATCGGGCAATATCATGGAACAACACCAGCCCCTCGGGCTATATCTCATATCACAATGGGTACCCGCGCTCATTGGGGGTGTACAGACTCCGGGAGGGGCCCCTTACGGCCCAAGTGCAATATCAAGCCATCTCGTGGCATAATCAGTAGGCCTTTGGCCTTATATGAACAAGCCACCTCAAGGCGTACAATCTCGGGCCCTCGACCTTATAATCATAAATCAGTGTATCCTCACAACACAGGCTCTCGGCCTTACTCAGTCAGAATCTTGTAAGCCACTCGGGCAACAATAAAATATGATGCTCAGCTCAAATTATAATTTAGAATATTATTTAAAGTTTTAAAATAGAGTAAACATGGTTGAGTTATGAAAACAGTAGGATATAGCATGACTGAGTACAAGTATAAAATCAAAACAGTGAGGAAATATCAGTAAAAATCCCCTAAGGGTCCAAATAGTTGGCACGAGGCCCAAATATTGCATTTAGCCCAAAACATGATGACAGCAAATAATTTTAAGTCAAATACGCGAAAAAACAATCATTCGGGATGGACTGATGTTTTAAGCGTTAATACCACACAAGAAGGGGGTGATTTGTGTGGTACCCAATTTTTGCTTAACTAAACTATAGAAGAACCTGGTTCTTCTAGGTGTTCCAACTACTACTGTTTGCGGAATAATAAATACTGAAAATAAAGAACACAGAGATTTTTACATGAAAAAAAACCTGGCTCAAAAGGTGAAAATACCATGACCTACTACTCAGTAGGATTTTCCCAAACTTTCATTAAAATCACTGATCCAAAATATCATTTACAAAAGCTCTTTGTAAACCTAAGGATTAACTCTAATCCCGTTGTGGCACACATCCTCAATTGTTGCGACAACTTCAAGTTAACTCTATCTTGAACACTCTAGCTACCTAATACAATTGCTTCTATGAAAGCTGAAAGGTACAATGTAAAATAACCTACTACAATTGAACTAGAATAAAACATAGACACATGGAACTGGTTCTTCTATCTCGTTCAAGTAGCTTCAGGATTGCACCCTCAAATCACACATAAATTTCTTGCAAAATCGCCTTGCTCTTTTGCTCTCAATTTAAGTTTAACTTATGCTTATGTGCATTACCTGTAAAAGAGAACAACGCTGACATTTAATAGGTTAGTAATCAGAGTTTGACTGGGATTCAACTGCTACTCTTCAATCGTAGAAGAGTTCATGATGATCTCAAACTCTAACACTATCTTCATCTCAAACTGTGTTCTCTTCTTGTAAGGAGTCTTTCTCTCCTTATCCAATATGCAACTTTTTCGATCAGATCAGGAGATATTGTTTCTTGATCAGTTAGACTTATCTCTTTCTCGTGCATCTCACATGTACAGGTTGATCGTGACTGTGCTTCACAAGATAGACCTGGTCTACGTCTGAGTTCTTTTGTCAATCTTCAAAACTTCACATGTACTTGGGCCAACAAATTCCCCCTTTTTGATGATGAAAAACTCTGTGCTTTTTACTTATTTTGATCCTATAAGAACTCAGCTTAACTATCAATACAAAGTTTAGAAAATTCACTTGTCATCAAGGACCAGGTTAATTAGGTTTTAAATATCACTTATTTCAGAATGTGTAAAGCACAATATCTCTTCCCCCTTTTGGCATCATCGAAAAGTTGCATACAAAGTGTGAGTCCCAGATTTTAATAAGTACTCATGGCCACTAGGCAACTGCAAGTGCAATCATGGTTTAATCATCAGTAATCAAGCAAACATATTTAAACTATCAAGGAAAGATTAACATTGAAGAAGAGCAAAAAACAGTAGATATCATTGATAGAGATATGTTGCTACCACAATCCACAACCAAAAAGAAAAAAACATTTAAAACATGAGCAAAAAGATAGAAAAATCCCTAATCTGGGTCACTGAAGGTACTAGACATGTTCAGGAGACAAAACCTAGGATTCCTAAGGCTTAGAGGAGCTAGAGGGTTGGTTTTGGGCTTGGAGAAGATTCAGCATATTATGAAGAATTCCATCATTATTCTCCTTTTCTTTGGTAAGCTCAGTTCTGAGAGCATCTGTCTCAGATTCCACCTCTACCATACGAGCCTTGAGCCTAGTTTCTCAGCATCCTTGGCTTCACATTCCTGAACTAGAGCCCTGACTTTGCTGTTGATAGGAGTCTTCTTGGATGAACCAAGTTCATTTGGGATGGCACTGACTAAGTATTCACAAGTAATCAGAGTGTTAATGCCAAAATGATCCTTGCTTGAGGCCATTTCCCATTTCTTCAGAGGCACACTGCACCTATCCAGAATCATAGTCAGAATAAATCCATAGGGGGTAGCATGAGCCTTGGAGTTATTGATGACCCTGTCCAGCAGCTTGATGATGAAGGCAAGCCAATTAATTTGCCTTCCACTTTCCATGCACTCCATAAGAACCAGATCCATATAATTGGCAATATGCCTTCTCTCCTGTCTGAGCAATAGACACTTATTGACAAATTCAAACAAGACCTTGTGTTGAGGCCTTATTTCACTTTTCTGAATAGCCCTGGATTCATTCACATCCCCAGCATCACAAAACCTCCTAGTAATTTCAAGGGCAGTAGGAAGGGAGTCCAGACAAGGCCACCTTTGCCTAGTATAGTCATCAAACCCTTCAGAGGGTATATCAAGGATCTCTCCCAGTTTTTCTGCATCAAAGGACACTTGAACTCCTTTCACCAAGCTGATAACCTTGTTATCCTTAACATCTGCATTTGCCATAAACTCAATTATCTCATTCTTGGCTAGCCTACCATCCATCTGAAGGACCATGTCCTTCCACCCCTGAGCAGCTAAGGCATCCACCAATCTTATCATTCTTGGCTCTACCATGTCTTTCAACAGTTTACCCTTCAAAATCTTTCTTTTTCCAAACATGGCATGCTTGTCTTGTTCACCATCAGAATCATCTTCTACTTCTTCTCCACTCCATTCCTCATCTTCAGAAATTTTCACTTGTTTACTTTTTATTGCAAACCTTATCCTCTTGGCTAGTGAAGGTTCAGCAGCCTCTGACACAAAGGAAGACTTCTTGGAAGAAGTCTTGGGCCTTTTGGGCTTAGGGGTCTGAACCACCACTGATTGAACTTCCTCCTGATGGACCTGTTCCATCTCCTCAACCTACATAGCCTTTGAGGACTCTGTAACCTTTCTTTTTCCTTTAGCCATATTTTTCTTCTTACTCTCAGCTAGAGCCTTTTGGAGATCACTCTCACTCTGCTTTACCCTGCTTCTTGTAGCTCTACCCTTTGGCAATGAGAATTCAGTAGTTGTTGGGGATGAAGCCTTTCTTTTCTTAGAGGGTTTAGGAACATTGGGGGCTTTTGGTGTGGGAGTTCTTCGTTTCTTTGGGTCATAGCTTGCCCCAACCTTTTTCAACAGGTCTGCTAGGGTCTCTTCAGTAAATGAACCAGGTTCATCTCCCTGTATGCTCAGATTAACCAGACCCTCAGCAGCTTCAGCAGAACCACTTCCCCATGACTTCTTGCCACTCTATTCTACCCTTTCTTGTTCAACCCCACAGATAGCAGGCACATGCAAATCAGAAGTGGGTGAATGATCAACCACTCTTT